>NW_013666409.1:212007-228290 GCF_000517525.1 Limulus polyphemus
GCGAGCATGTTTGGTGTGACAGGGATTCGAACCCGCGACCCTCCGATTGCGAGTCGAGCGTCCTAACCACCTGGCCATGCCACTAGCCTCGAATTCCTCCGGGGTTCGAAGCTCTAAATACATACCGAAATTCCTATTACGTTCAAAGCTCAGCTTTGCGTTTAAGAACAAAACAAAAACAGATAAACAAACGGTCTTTAATTACGTTTCTACCAGATGATGATGTTCCTCCTGTTTTATCTATTTCCCTTCACTATATGTCTCCCCCGCTTACACTCCTTCCTTCTTATGCCCCTTGTGATGTATTAGTATACTTTAACGTTTTGAAAGGGTTTTATTTGATACTTTGTATGCCTGTTTGTTTTTTTATTGATTCAGTTCTTTTCTCTTCTATTGTACGAGCGCACACCAGCGGTTAGCGGGCCGGGTTGTTGATGTGAGATTTCGTGGTTCGTGTCCTGTTACTACCAAAAAGTAATAACAATAAAAATTACATTACGTATTTTAGAGAAGTGAGAGTTGTTGACTAGCTGTTTCCTTCTAGTCTAGGGGCAACTATATCAGATATTCGTCGTGTAGATTTGTGCAAAATTCAACAAATATGTTGAAGTTTTGTAATTGGAACGGTTTAGTTTTTTAATTTTTTTGCCTTTTGTATTATATTGATTTTTTCACATTTAAAGCCCTAATTTTGAATGTATTTAAAATGGTTATATTTTGTACTTTTATATGCTTAAATGCTGATTTTATTCTTATTTTTAAAAAGAGTTTTCATTTTACAATTTTATGTGTGTGTGGACATTTTTCATTATTTTGAGTCTCGTGAATGTGTGATTGTTCAGTGAGGTACCATGTTGTTTGTCCTGTGACGTTAGTGTCCAATCTAATCAAGGGCTGCGAATTCCATGGGATTTCACCAGCTCTCACTGTAACTTTTTCTTTGGTGTTCGTCCCCCAGTGGCACGGCGGTATATCTGAGAACTTACAATGCTTGAAACCGGGTTTCGATACCTGTGGTGGGCAGAGCACAAATAGCCCATTGGCCCCCCAATGGCACAGTGGTATGTTTGCGGACTTATACCACTAGAAACCGTGTTTCGATACCCGTGATGGGCAGAGCACAGATAGCCCTTTGTATAGTTTCGTGCTTAATAACAAACAACAACAACAACTTTGGTGTTCAAGCCTTTCACATTCTCAGATACTACTACATTCGCATCTCGAGATTTAATCAAAGTGAAGCTGCCCACTAGTTCTGGTTCATTATACATCAGTTATTATAATAATTAATATGTTAACAAATCCTATTTTTTCTGGTGTGGAAACTGTTGCTTTTAACTGTTCATTAATTGTTTTCTATCTTGTTTACATAGAATTAAACCAATGGAAACTTCTATATCAACAGCATGATAGGACATGATGCTGTGAAAATATAAATGAATCAATCCGAGTCCGATTTCATTTGTGAGTTGAAAATATACAGATGAAATCGGACTCGATTAGTTTATAATCAGGTGTCAAACCACCAACAAATGTTTTGAATGCTTTGGATCGGGTTTATTGCGATGACATCCCACAGTAGACATTCAATATGTCTCTTCTAAATAGTTCCGCGTGATAACCACTATCTAAAGTTTATTGGGAGTATTCGTCCAGCAAGTAGGTAATAAAAAAATTCAACATCTGAAGATATAAAGATTTAAACACGTAACTACTTAACACGAGTTAAACATTTATTTGTTCCTTTTAACTTAAAGCTGCACTATAGGATATCTGAACTCTGTTGAGCGCGTGGAATTTATCCCTAGATTTTAACCGTTGTACATCGCTAAACTTACAGCTGACCCACTGGAGGATCGTGTGAAATGAAACAAAAAAAAAATCTGGCATTTTGCTGTTGATTCTTTCATATTTGTTTAACCGAAAACGCTGATAAATAATTCCATATCTTAAATCGCAGTTCTTATTCTTTTTTTTTCAGACTGTTATTGCTGTTGAAATGCAACAAAATGTATTTGTAATCTAGTTCGCTGGTTGTTGTTGTTTTTTTTTTGTTTGTTAAGAACAAAGCTACACAAAGGGCTATCTGTGCGCTGCCCAACACGGGTATCGAAACCCGGTTTTTAGCGATATAAGTCCGCAAACATACCGCTGTGCCACTGGGGGGGGGGGCAATTCGCTAGTCCTTACATATTTTGTTTTAAGCATGATCTAAGGGGATTCTCACTTTGGTTATTAAATCAAGGGAAATCACTCGCGAATTATTATTAATAAAAATACTCGAAAAAGGAACATTAATATCAGCTTGAGAACAAGTATGAGATAGGAGACGGATTTGTAGTATGGGATCCGTATTCTGAATGATAAACTCCAGTGAAAAGGTGCATTGTGAATGTGATTCAATTAAGCTGTTTTCAGGTAGTTGCCTTTCTGTATTTAGAGAGAGCAGCTTTGTTTCTGTTTTGAAGAAGTCCAGATTAGTTTTTCGTCTGTGTCTTTTTATCTCTTACCTTTTTGTTATCGTGTGAGTTAACTTTACTTAAATTTTAAACATGATTTATTTTACCTTTCAACTAAACCTATCGCAAGGCAATAGTTCTCTCCACGAGTAAGATCAACAGTTCTTCTGTTTTCTTCAACAGATAAGGTACTTAATGGTTACCGTGGAACCTACTGTATTCAATAACTAATTATAAAATACAATAACAGCAACTTTTACAGTAGGCAAGTTATAATTATAATAATTATAACTTTTCTACTCATAGTATTATGCTATTGTCAGGTAAGAGTTATATTCAAAAAGACAGTTGAGAACGTTACATAATCGTGAATTTGAGGACGAGTTAAATTAGCTTTTTTTTTATTAAAATGAGGTGAATTAAAAATTTAATATAGATAGGAAGGTTCCTTGATATTTATTTAGCGTTGGCTTTTATAACTTTATCAGTAGTGCTTTAGTCATTTTTTGTCTGTTGATGTCTGACTCTCTTCGGATGATTTTGACATTGTTTTAAGTGTTAATATGTTTTGTTTATTTGAGGTGTTCAAAAACATGTGAGGGTCCTTTAAGATGTTCCTTAAGTCTGGGATTCATTTTTCTCACGATGTTTCCGATATAAAAGTGTTTAAATGAGTTGCGTTTCATTTTATAGAGGACTCCGTCGTTTATATTTTCAACGGTGTAAATTTTAATGATAGGGTTCTTGATTTTAATATCTGGTTTCTGTATGATTATGGTAATTAGGTCGATTTTGTGTTTCTTAATGAATAGTTTTCATAATCTAATTTAGTTTTTGCTGAGGGTGGTGGACGTAAGGAATTCTAGTGGTGATAAATATGAAGTCTTTTTCATCTTTCAGATTCGTATTTTTTATTTTGTTTTGGCATTCTTGTTTTGTTTTGTGGTATGTTGATAATGTTTTTAACAGCAAATTTCGAAAGATTTTTTTAACAAAGATTGAAGAAATTCTTTATAGTTTATCGTCTAAATTATTTGAAGAGCACATATTTAATGCGGATGATTGTATAATACACTCTAATGTTCCTAGTTGCTGTTGTTTGGAGTGGGCGGATTTCCAGTTAAGGTATTGTTCTGAGCTTCTTGCTCTTCTATGAGTTTTAATCTCAAATTATGATTGTTTTCTACTGTTGCAAAAAGTTTATTGGGAAATTTACTTCATTTTCAGTTGTAAAATGAATTATGGGATGTATGTTTGCTGATGTAGTTTGAGAATCTTTCTTTTTCTTCGTCAGAGTTGAAGGCGGGAAAGCTCGTCGACATATATCAAGCAATATAAGGTTTAAAGATGACTGTGTTTAAAGCTTGCTTTTCTAATTGAAATAAAAATGTGTTTGCTAGTGCACTTGATAACTTTCCGCCCATACTGACGCCGTCGATTTAACACGTATGTGATGTCGTTGAATTTAAAACACAAAGATCATCGTGGCAATGTTAAACAAGGTTAGAAGGCTTGATGAGGATGTAGAAATTTTGCGAAATCATAATTGGATTATGGAAATGACTCACGAAGAAACACAAGATAAACATAAATACTACAGTCATACAAAAGCCAGGTATTATAATCAAGAACCTTTTTACTAACAATTACCCAACTGAAAATAAAAACAACAGAGCCATTTACAAAATCAAATGCAACTCATGTAAATACTTTTATATAAGAGACACTGGGAGAGAAATGAATCCTAGACTTAAGAAACATTTTTAAAGAGTCCTCGCATGTTTTTAAACATCTCAAAGGAATAAAACATATAATTGAAAACAATGTTGAAATCATCCGAAGAAAACCATACATCAGTACAAGAAAAATAGCTGAAACGTTACTGATAATGTTATCAAATCCAACGAAGAATATCCAGGAACCCTCTTTATCTATATTAATATCTTACCCACCTCATTTTTCTTTAAAAAAAAAACTAATTTCACGTCACCTACAAACTTGTCCTCAAATTATCAAGTCTGTAACGTTCTCTAGAATTCAACTGTCTTTATTTGGTAATGACTAGACAGTATGGGCTGAAGTGTTGTAATGATTAAATTCAGAACCTGCCTACTGTAAAAGTTGTTGATAGAAAAAGTGTTTATTTTTGTTTCAGCTACACTCCAACTCCTGTCTCTTTCTTTCCACCACGACAAATCACTACATCTGCCCTTTCACATACTAGGTCCTCGAATCTATGTTTCTTGCGGAGATTAGGTAACTTGAGCTTGGTTTATCCTTAAGTTATTATAACCTTAAATTTGAATCCTGATTATATTATACGAAGATGCTAAATAAATCTTAAGAAAACATCCTTCCAGGAATAACGGATATTATTTATCTCTCTCTCTCTATATATATATATATGAATTAAAATCTAAATAACATAAGTTAATATTATATTAGATTAATTCTTAATTATACCTATAATAAATCAATTCTTATTGAAGTTTTCCGAACTCGTGTCACCTATACTAAAACCATTGTTGTCTGAGTTCTTACTTCAGTAAGCTAGTGATTATGTTAGTCATTTTCAGCTCCGTGTATTTTTAATTAAAAGTATGGGTATTATTTTGGAAGTAAATGTCGCTGTGAAAATTATTTCCATTGCAGACAGAATTAAGTTTTACTTGCTTTATGCCAGGTGAGTGCATGTACACAATCCGTGACAACCTAATGAGCAGTACACATTTAACAATTAACTTCAGTGAGTGTAGTGAACGAGGGTTGGTGTTAACTTTCACACAATTAGTATCTGTTAAGCCTAAGGGAACATTTGTGTTGTGTTACACCACTTAAAAACTGAAAAGGTGGCAACTCATATTCCAGGAGTCAACCATAAGAAATACCCTATCGTATATCTTATCTATCTATCTATGAATATATGTATACACAACAGAGAACCAGCCGGAATTAGATATAAAATCAAGTTTTTAATAGGGCTGTTTGGTGGAATTTCAGTCCTACGGTACTTCTTCCCATTATTACTGGCAGTAGCTATAAAGACAACAATAATTCATTCCTATGTTTCTTGGGTCTTAAGACTAAATTATCAGTCTTTTTTTTTTCTTACATTTTTTTTTTTCATCAAGGTAAGAATTTGTTTAACTTATAAAATAAAAGTATAATCATATATTTGAATGTCAGAATATTATTTATATTCATAACACGAGATATGCAGCTCTTACAGTACGTCCTTTAGTAACCGCTTGCTACATGTCAGTATCAAAATAATATTAAAATTATAAACTAATATTTTTCCAGAGTTTCTTCACAAGTTGATTTTAGTTCAAACTATCAAGTTAATTTTCATATGGATCTTGTGATTTTATATTGACTGTAAAAAAATTCTTCTACAATATTTTCAGATGACAATTTATTTAAGACAGTGGCTCAAAAACTTATTGTTTAGTATGATTAAAGTGTATTTCAGATGATCACAAAAATTAAAAAGTTTCTTGAATAAGATCGAAGTCAGGGTTTTTAAGTAATCTTTTACTCTTTTAAACTCTGTGCAATATTTTGATAAGGTAAGTTAGTTCTTTATCGTAGCACGTGAAACATTTGTGTTACATAAGATACCACATCACCAACAATTACCATGTGTCTGTAAGAAGAATACGAGAATCTACTTGTATCCCAGATGTATTAAACATTGCCACACGTCTATCTTATGTAAACTATAATATATTGTTTTGTAATTATGTTTTAATTATTTTGACTAGTAGCTGCTTCCTGGGGACCAAGTTTTGAATTCGGCTTGGTAACTAGCGACGCCCCGCGTAGCGCTCTCTGGTTATAATATTTATATATTTACTATACTATGAAAACATATTGGAGGACTATAAAACAAATTATCTGTTGTTACTTATAGTGGTATTCCAAAAAGGTTATTATAAAATGAATTAAGAATACCTACAATTACCCCTAATACACATGAATTATATTTATTGTTTTATCCTACCTTGACTCGTACAGCTTTGCGCGTAAATTCTGAAACAAACAATAATTCGCTAAATTCTTCCACAGCCCTAATATATTGTTGGAGTCATAGCCCTCCCTTCACAAATTAAGACCTTCAACAGCTTAGATACTTATATCAGATAACGACTGTTATCTAATATATTGTTGGAGTTATACTTACAGGTAAAGTTAAAAGTAGATAGACATGCCATTGAGCACTTTCAGTCACCTAGTAGAAAGTCGAAGAACCTTTGGGTTACCATGAACAAGTTAATTGTCGGACATCAATCCACTCATGTTATTTGCTGGATTTAGACTTGATCCTCAGTGTTTAATTAAATATAGATGTAAGTCATTGGAGACTTTTGCCCCAAAACCCAACATGCCCCCCTAAAAGTATGGAATAACATACACAACGTCCCTGGAAGAAGGTAGTCACTGTTGTTCAGAAAATCTCCGATTTTGCTCATATTTTATCTGATGTCACAGAAGGATTCACATTAAATGACACTAATGAAGTTGGCTTTTTGATGTAGATTTCGCATGCCTACGTCCTGGGCGTCTATTTACATCCGACATATATGTGTACACACATTTTTTTTCAAGTCTGAAGTTCTTCGCAATAACCTGTATATGTAATGTATTCTCTACATAAACTAATTATCATTATGCTAATTAATCGTTGTTTGTTAGTTTACTATTGCATTAGGATAACGTGCTTGGGTACAAAAGTAATATATGTAATAAATTATATTGTGACGCTAAGGAAGTATTTGAAAATATGCCTTTAGCATGTCAATAAACGTTTTGTATGGTTTGATAGAGATATCGTCAAAAACTAACATAATTTTACATTCTGATGAGTTTGAATATGAAAACTTCTATCTAGCCTTCATGTTTTTTTAAACTTTTACAGGCCATAAAATGTGTCAGTAATTGTTAACTTTTTCGAATTCGACAAGGGGTTAGATTAATTTGACCTTATCATCATATATTATGGGTCGATGCTCAAGAACTGAAATTTGATGTCGCTTGTAATTTGTTTTTATAAAAGTGTTGAAATAAGGTCCCTTTGCATAACAAATGTGATGCTACGAAAGTTTATTTTTTCTTTCTAACAGATCGGCCGCTTTTTATAGAACTACATTTGGTATAAGTAAAGCTCCACAAAGTAAAAATAATTAAAAAAACTATTATTAATGTTAATGAAGAGATCGACCCACTTTTCACAATGCGGACAGTGCCAAATAAAAGGAGAACCTCTATGTTTTCGCTTTTCTAAATTTTATTTATTTATTATGTAAGAAACTTTTAGGTATTGTGTGCTCCTTACGAAGGAATGAATGAGACTGCTTTGAAAAAGGCAGCTTCCTAATTCTGATTTCATGGCACCTTACTTGATTTGATGTACGCATGTCAGTGACTATAACAGCTCGCGCTATAAATTCTCAAAGCTGTCATTGGTTGAATCATTAAGGAATCGGTGACACTGGCCAATGGCTTTGCACATAATATTAGAGGCGGAGTAAGTATCATATTATAATTCAAATCGATAAAAGTACCATTGGATGCAATTTAGACGTATTTTAGATCATTTTATTCTTGTGAAAAGATTAGACAATAGAAGATTATTTTCTGACGTTGAACGAAAAGAAGGCAATGATTATGTTATAATTGTTTTTCGGAAGCCGCTTACCTAACTTTGATTTCAATATGTCTAATAAGATTTTAGCAAAACGGTTCAGGTGCCAACCAATAGCCCACCAAGGAACACAATTTAACCAGAGTTTGATCACTGACAAAGGTGACTTTAGCTCAGGGCTTGAAAGTCAAAATGACTTTGCTTTTGAAAGCTCGAGATTTTTAGAGCTCCCAGTTACCATTACTCGAGATAAAGCACGACAAAACAGCACTTCTTTGACACTCTCACCGCTGCCAGTCTCGTACGGCCTGGAGAAAGAACAGGATGAACCATTGGATATGACCACTGTACATCGGCAAGAGGCGTCGCTGATAAAATTCCTCCCTCAGGAGAATCTTTCCAGTACGACACCTCGTCGGATTGAGCATTATCAGCCGCATCAGTTGTATTCGGTCCCGAAAGAGGGAGCTCCGTCAATGAGTCACGAAGTTGAGTTGAGTTCAGAAATTGCACAGAAAGAAAAAACTGATAATTCTCTGATTTTCTATGATCGCAAAGTATCTTCAGTTTCAAGAAGAATTATTCTAAATAAGGATGATGAAAATAAAGTTAGCAGATCCATGAAACAAGGGGACATCGGCCCTACTTTTAACATTATTTCGGTTAGTAAGGAAGCCAAATCCAAACTCGCCAAGATCGACAACAAGTTGGGAGCCTACACCTGCCAACTGTGTAAGCAAGCATTTATCAATGCTTTCTGTCTCGCTCAGCACCGCTGTTCCAGCATAATCCCAGTAGAATACCGCTGTCCGAACTGTGACAAAGTGTTCAACTGCCCAGCTAAATTGGCTTCTCACAGTCGCTGTCACAAATTTCGGAAATATGCAGGAGCAAAGCCCGCTAAACACTCCAGCTCTAAGAAGAAGGCCTTTTCAGCTCTTAACACCACTAAGCCATTGTATGGTCCTACGGAGCACAAACTTTGCATTAAAAAACCTACAGGGGGAGAGCAATTTGAGTGTAAAGTATGCTGGGTAAAGTTCGAACGAAAAACAAATTTCATAAGACATGTCCAAAACCACAGTACAATTACAGAAACTAACAAACCAACAAGTTTCCTCCAATATGGGAAAGCCTGCACCAGTATGACCCACTCACAATGTTACTGTTCTGGCATTCAGAAGGTGTACGGCTGTCCTACGGATCTTATCTCTCCTCTCTGCTGGCAGCTACCCCGTTCTCCGCCGGAAACCACAATTACTAGATTTCCTGCCACACACCCAAAGCCATCCTGTACGCACAACATTGAATCTATATTATCGGGTCCAATGCAGTCGTGCAATACAGGGGAAGAGGAACAAGCCAAAAGTAATAGGTTTGCCCAACAGGCCTGTCTTGAAAAACACGACCAAAAAGAAACCAAAATCACAGATCTGGGTTATTTCTGTTATTGTGGGAAGACTTTTCGAAATTCGGAGAATTATAGAAAACACTGTTTAATTCACTCCAGAATGTTAACTGGAGGTGAAGCTTCATTCGGTAACTTAAATGGTTTGACCTACACGTGTAAGTTTTGCCTCAGTGTCTTTTACAGCTCAGGAGGCCTCAACCACCACCTGATCAGCTATCATCCAGTGGAAAACAGCAGACTCCTGCTTCCATCCAATCTTCCTCAATTCACCACGTCTCCTTCAACATACAGTTTCTCTTCACCTAACACCGCAAATAACTAAAGTAGTGTCATGACATCGCTGACAGACCTGAGACTGTCAGCGTGCTACGACCAGTGAAGTTGACACCAATCAAATCAGATTATTTGCGTGGACTCACCACTCACGATAAATAAGAACGAATGGAATAATGTTTAATATTAATTAGGTTAAACGATATTTAGCTTAATTATGTGTAGAAAATTTGTTGAGAAATATATGTTTCGAAATTGTGCTGAAAGGGTATTTAGGAAGGGTATTATATTGAGAAAATGTTTACACATAACGTTTGGAAGATTTTGAATACTAGACGACAGGAGAACGTGACAACATTGTCAGGATATCTAGTGTATCACTCTAGCAAGCTCTTGCGAATATTTATGATTATCTGGTTAGATATTTGTTACTGTTTGTTGTTTTTGCCGTAGTTTTACTAGTCAATAGCGCAAAAACTGCTCAGCACAAGATTTGTCGTACATATTTATTTATTTTACAATTATATCTATATGGGTAGAATTCACATATTTAAATACGTCACTGAGCATGTGTGTTAAATATTACTAAGTATGTAGTAGATGTATGCGTTTTTGTTTTATTAAAGATATATATAAAATGCGGGTGTTTTGAAGATATCAGTGGGCATATGCACTGAACATATATATATATATATATAATATTTGTTTTACCCCAAAACAGTTTTGTTTTATATCGAGATATCTTTACGAAAACTGGTTTTAAAAAGTTTTATTAACGGTAGAAAGTGATATTTTGTCCACGATTTACGCCTTCTTAAAGTTATTATGTTACTCATTTATTCCTTTTTATTAAGTCTAATACATTTTTTATGCCGTAAGTGACTTTAAAAACTGATGGCTTTTTGTAAGTATACGAAATTTAGAGTATGTTCTGCACAAATTATACAAAATAGAAAGTATATTATTTAAAAACCGGATTTCGTGACTGGCACAGAACAGATAGCCCATTTAGTAGCTTTGTGCTTAACAAACGAACATTTATGGACCTGCGAAAAAAATGCTGCTTTTATCAACGAGATGCTGATTGTAAATCTAGAAATATAACTTATGTTTTACTCTCTTCGGGCACATATTTCTTTTAGAGAATCTGAATGTGTGAGACTTGGAAATTGAGTCTACTTCAGTACGGAGTAGGAAATCTAGTGTACGCTAGTGAACATTTCAATACGGATTTCCTGAAATAGTTATAAGTTTTAAGCTCTTCTGTTTTATAGAAAATCAAATAAAAAGACATTTCTTTCAAAGCTATGCTTAGCGAGGCCTGGTAGTTAGCGTGCATGGACTGGACTGTGAGTCCAAGGGTTCATGGTTCGCGAACTGTTGCCGCTAAAGCGTTTCTGCTGGTACGCTATAAGAGTAATGGTTAAATCCCACTATTTGATCAGATA
The DNA here is from genome assembly GCF_000517525.1 of Limulus polyphemus. Classification (NCBI taxonomy): domain Eukaryota; kingdom Metazoa; phylum Arthropoda; class Merostomata; order Xiphosura; family Limulidae; genus Limulus; species Limulus polyphemus. The sequence continues at coordinate 223,243 of NW_013666409.1, forward strand.
AGAGTAGCTCAAGAGGTGGCGGTAGGTGCTGTTGACTAGCTGTATGCTGTTGACTAAATGTATTCACTTTAAAGTCTTTTTTTTCTTTGTTATTAATGCCTATTCTATTCTAAGTTTTCGATTTTGTATTCTAATAATTATGTTTGTTCGTAGTTTAGCACAAAGCTACACAATGGGCTATCTGTGCTGTGTCCACCACGGGCATCGAAACCCGATTTTAACATTACAAGTTCGCAGACTTACTGCTGAGCCACTAGGGGGCTAATAATTTTAATTAATTAATAATAATGATAGTCTCGATATATATATTTCTTTATAAGATGTTTGTTTTCTTTAAATAACTTCACTTTTAACATTCTTCACTGTTTTCTTTTTCTTCTTTGGTAAATTAGTTCTTGAAAAAGATCAACAAATGACTAATAAACACGCACACATATAAGTGTGTGTATATATATATATATATAATATATACTGAGAGATGATTGCTTGTTTGTTTTAAAGGACAAAGCTACTACTATGTACTATTTGTTCTCTGCCCACTGAGGGTATTGAAACTGGTTTTCATCTGAGGGATGAAAATGAAATAGTTGTATAGTTATGACTAATTGTTTGACGTATCATAACAAAACGCTTCGATAAAGATTGTATTTAACACTGTCTACGTAAAATCTAGTCATAGGTGTCGTTCACTGATATAGGTGGCTTTTTATTATATATTACGTTATAAAAAAAATAATAGTGCATAGTTGATTTGTATAGATTAGCTTCTCTAATTTATAGATGTGATGTATTAGGGCTTCAAATTAATAAATGTTTAAAGAAAATTGTTGTTTGTTTTATTGTATACTGAAAGTTAGTTTGCTGCTATTAAATAAGAAAACTTGGTATTAAACACTTTTTATAAAAGGATAAATAACTAAGCTGATACAGTGAGAAATGAAAACATTCACGTTTGTTTAAGGCAGTAACAAATAACCACTGCACTATACGACATCCAAACTATGTTTGTTTATTTGTTAAGCACAAAGCTATACAATGGACTATCTAAGCACTGCCCATCACAGGTATCGAACCCATATATTTAGCGTTATAAGCCTTCAGATTTTACCGCTCAGCCACTGAGAAGCCTGACGGTTGGAAATCTTAATTTTATGTTTTTTGTATTGATCAAAGAATCCCAGAAAGATCCTCACTTTTAGTTTAATGTTTGTTTCTAACAAAATGTTTTAAAATATGATTGTCAGTAATAATTGCCAAAGGATGTTGAGAAAAGCCTGAAAAGGTAGCGGATAAGTATAATAATTATTATTATGCTTTTTAGAAAAAAAGGCAAAGACTGAGTAAGCAAAAGTAACATGATAATTCTATGTGGATGATGAGATATGATCCCCAGAAAATGTTGCATTTATGGAATTAAAATGAAGTGATTTCTAAAATATACATGTAGCACATGGCAGCCTTAAATGCTTAACAGGTATTAACCAGCCCTCACCAGGCGTAGAGGTGGGGGATCAACCTACCTGGTATCATTGCCCATGGAAGCTGAGGACCTCAGTCACCAATTTATTGTAGCTCAATATTTTATTGCCACTGTATTAATGGATACAACAATAATTTCAAAATATACATTTTGTTAATGATGTATTTTAGATCTAACAAATAAAATAACAAACACTGGTACTAACTCACTATATGTTACACGCTATATTTATTTGAATTATTCACTTATTGGAGAAAAAAAGGATGTTTACTGTGCATAGGCGGATTTATACGGAGCCTTTTCGGTGTACTTCTCCGTCTTTATGGCTTGGTGATTGATTTCCCAACTATTCCTGTCAAATATAATGCTAACATAAAATACGTTAAAACATCAAATATATCATGTTTCCATTTCTAAAAAGATATTGGTCTCTCTTCCAGCAGGAGTTCTTAATCCCGCCCTGGACCCACGGTCCTTATTTGGTACTTAACCCTCTCTTTCCTGAAAATCTTAGATCAACCACTGCGGAGGTATCGTGATATTATATTCATTTAAACGATTTTGGAGCCTCACCACGTCCTTAAAGTTCATGTCGCCACTTCTGGCAGTGCTCTACCTGATGCCTGTGCATCCTGACAATAGTCCTGCAACATATTTTCAAATGCAAAAGTTTCCGTCGTAAGGTTGTCCAAAGCACATATCTCCTGCACGAAATCTCTCGATAATCCAACTAGCATACAAGGATGACGGTTTCAACACTGAAGTTCATAGATTCTGCATCCAATGACTTGATCATTATGACATCATAAATATCCATTTCGTTATCCAACTGCTTGAGGTATGTTATCAAGGTATAGATATGTTTCATCGAATTTCACCACACAATAGATCTGAATGATTAATGGAATTTGTTTTGTCATCATCAGGTACCTTGTCGAAACGTTATACATTTGCTGTTATGTTGAACTTATATTAAAGTTTTTCTTCATTACCCATTCAAGCTGTCTCCAAACATTATTAGTCTCAAAGCGGGTTCCTCGTCATCCAAGAGGGAGTTTATGTTTCAACATTACACAATTTGATGACCCCACAACTTCAAAATGGCATTATTACTAGTTTATATGCAACCTTAATTGATTCTAGTTCTATCATCAATTGCAGAGCTTCCTTTGAGCATGTACATCTACTTTGCTTCAGTCTAATTCCCATTTCCTCGTCTGTTATGGTATCAATAAACTTGTCACGTATTAACATATCCATCATTTCACGAGAAGCGTCCGGGAAGAATAATTGGGCAAGCCTTTACAAACACTCTGCAAGTTTTGGTTACAGTTTTTTACGTTCCTTCATATCCTGCTCTAAAGCTTTGCTCCAGATACTTCTTTCTGATATAACACTCCGAGCCTGTTGAATAAGGTAGCTATCAATGTTTGATATTTGTGATGGCTCTCAGCTATAAGGTTACTTAATAGTTGTCAAAGCTGGTTCTTTTAAATTGGCAGCAAGATGTATGGTTTGCTATTCACTATTCTATCCATTCACTCTGTAAAAGGTTTCGAACTGAGTCTTGTATCAACTTGAACAAAGTAACTTGGTAAGCACGAAAACAAATAAGAACCCAAATATTTGATAAAAACACACATTGACTGATTCAAATCTCTATCTTAAAAACAAAAACAAAAAAGTTTATCTATCTTAACTAGCTCTCAACTATTCTCGTATTTATAATCTAGCTTCGAATGTGCGAGATAAACTTGACTTCAACGTAAATTTTCTAGGCGTATTACACCCTCTATCTAACTAACAAATTACAAAATTCAAAATACAGCTTACAGCAATATCGTGGTGTGAAGGGGTTCATTGATGATTTAACGATATTACATATTGTTATTCATTTATTTACGGGTAAACGAGTAAATATTTTTTGACAACTGCAAGTTTTAAACTATGTTTTGCTGGGCTTATCTAGCATCATCAAGTAGTAAACGTCTAGCAGAAATACGCAACAGTAGTAATAGCAAATATTTGATTGTTTGGATAGTTGCAATAATAAAAAATAGCAATGATCTGAAACAGTAGTTTTGAACAGTTGATTATTTTCTGTTTGGTGATTCTATTTAAAATTTGTCTCTTAATTACGTGAGGTAAAACTAACCGATTATAAAGTTACAAAAAGATGTTATGAAACATATTTACCTTTTTACCATAAATAAATAACAATTTATTTTGACAACATTTTCCTATAACTTATTCAAGTATTGGGTATTATTAAAGTGTTAATTGTTATTAGTCCATGTCTAGTCATTTCTGACAAACAGTTAAATGAGCAAGTTATTCATTTACCAATATTTTTTCAGCAAGTAAAGAATGATGAATATTGATTTACCACAACTCTTTTATCAAAGCAACCTTACTTTAAGTAATACTAGTTAAGTTTGTAGTTTGTAATAAGTAACCAATACATACTGAGCTAAAGCTATTATTTAGAAATACAAGGTAATCATGAACAACGGGCATCATCCTGGCCAGTTATGTAACCAATGACAAATAGAGCACATCCTCACCTTCGAGAGTTTTGTACAAGCAGAATGCATGTCGTTGCACACCATTAAGTTTGATTACTTGGATAGATGGATTAATCTAAAATACTAATAACATGAATTACTAATCTTGACTAGTTTATTATTTTTTTCGTAAGTAATAACACTATTCGATGCTGAACAACCTCTAATTAATTGAAAATAATAATGAGAAATTATAATTACAATATTCTGATTACTTGGATAGTTGGAATAACCAGAAACCCTGTTTTCGATTAGCTGGTTAATTTCGTGACATTAATCGATTCTTCCTTACTCGAGGAATTTACGTGAGACACTAACCAACAAAGAGTGATAATCAATTATATTAATCAAGTTAATCGCCCAGCACTATTTGTCTCTTGTTAGCTACTGTTCATACACTTGATCTTCTTTTTCTGGATATGTTGTGGAAGCAACTTGTATACACGTGAATTGTATCACTTTTCCAGACGAATTTTATTCTTGATTGTTTTGTCTCGGTCTCGTGGATGGTTTCATTCACTAACCTCTGTGTTTGTGGATTCTCACCTGTTACAAGACACCACAAATGGTAGTACTGGTGCCCCAATTTATATATATTCCTTTGTTTTCCAATCATCATCTTTGAAAATATAAATTTCAGATATCAATACATGATTATGATATGAATGTGTGAATATCTTATGTCAAAAATGACTGTCATATACCCTTCCCAAAAAGTACAGTTTTTGGCGGTATCACACTACCTATGAAACATCAAACAAGGTCAAAATGTAGTTCTGTTACACACTGTTTCACTGTCAGGTTTTATGTATGGGCCGGATTCTTTACAGTAGGTGTCTGCGAATTGTTGGTGATATAATTCAACAATAAAGAAACAACACACAGTCTACTTGTTATAAAATAATATATACTGAAAAAAGTCAAACGTATTAGGTCGTAAGAAATTAATGTTACATTTTGGAACACTTTCATCAACCACCGCCCAAAAATCGTACATCACGTTT
>NW_013666409.1:229290-239044 GCF_000517525.1 Limulus polyphemus
GTTATTTTATCTAAAAAAGCAACATTAATTTCTTGATGACCAAATATATACAAATGTTCATAACACTCTTGGTTAAGACAGTTGTTTCCAGAACTTTAAATAATTGTATCTTTTTTTGTCAAAGCCCACACAGGCTGGTTCAATAACCTTATAACACAATTGACAAGATAAATTATTTCTTCTATATTGTTATTACAACACAATCTATGAAAATTTTACTTTAGAAATCGCCACAATACTCGCTATATGGTTAAACTCACAATCACGCAGTCTAGATCTAACTAACCATCTGTATAAGCAACTCGAACTACATTTTGAACTCGTATTTATAACCCGACCGAGGCTTAGAACGTTCCACACACCACGAGATATTATGATGCAATAATACTCAATTAAAACAACGAGAAAAATCTAGAAGGTTCTGGTAACGTGACGCAATAATATAACAATCGCCAATTAACAGCAATTGAACTACACCACGTATGATTCGAAAAACAGTTACGTAAACAAACCTGCGACAAACTATCCCTTCTAAAAACAAATAAATTTAACACTCGCGCAATACTTAAACCATTTATATCATAACACCCGCATTAAACTTAAACAGTCAAACCAAAACTATATATTGTTGTGGTTGTCGCGTGAATTGCTGATGTGTATTCTCAAAATCTTATTTATATAACATACTTAACCCTCTATATAACTCATGTCATTTATTTTTCTCGTCTCTCGTTTGTTTGTTATGGATTTCGCGCAAAGCTACACGAGGGCTATCTACGCTATCCGTCCGTAATTTAGCAGTGAAAAACTAGAGGGAAGGCAGCTAGTCATCACCACCCACCGCCAACTCTTGGGCTACTCTTTTACCAACGAATAGTGGGACTGACCGTAACATTATAACGCCCCCACGGCTGAAAGTGCGAGCATGTTTAGTGTGACGGGGATTCAAACCCGCAGATCGCGAGTCGAGCGCCCTAACCACATGGCCATGCCGGGCCTTTCTCGTCTCTTAAATTTCGTAATTTTTTCGTGTATCTCAAGTGGTGAATGCTATATTTAACATTTTTATTTTCGTTATAAATATCGCACCCCAGCGGTAAGGCTGCAGGCTTACGACGCTAAAAATGAGGTTCCAATACATGTGGTGAGCACAGAATAGGTAGCCCATTGTGTAGCTTTGTGCTTAACAATAACCAAACCAAACTGTTATAATTCTTCTTTATTTATCTGAAATATATTCACTTAAGCTTGGTTCATGTCACCTTATACTTTGTTCTCTATTTGGATGTAAGTTTCACAAATAAAAGAATTACTAAAAAATTTAGTTACTATTAGTGAGATAAAATTACTTTAGTCTTTCTATTTTTTTTTTTTTCATAAACTTTTGTTACATTTTAGCTGCAAACTTCCTGTAGAAGATGACTCTCGCTATTTACGTTTAATAGTAATATGGCCGCTCATTTATATCGTAGGTTTTTAAGATTATGTGAAATTTGGGGATTGGATTCCACTAAAAAAGGTAGAGATTTAGGACAACACATAAGAGAAAGAGTAACGCAGACATTCGTACACGGAGAGGTAACAAAAGTGAATAATTTGGAAGAGTGTGTAGAGTTTCATGAAAGTTTGCTTCGGTTAGCCAATAACTATTATGGGAAACACTATCAGCGGCACGACATATCGTCTGCTTCTGGTTTGACCGCTGAGGAGTGTCGAATGATCGTATCTACGGACTCAATGAAACAACTTGCTCATATAGAGGAGGCTGGAATGATAGACAGATTTAAAACATATTTTTCAAGTCCAGTTACTGAGCAAAAATAATTATTAGGCAAAGTTCAGTGATTGGAAATTACTTTCTTTATTATATATAAAAATTATAGGATTTTGTTTGTATCATGTATGCTAATAGTAACACTAACAGTAACTTGATTTTGAGATTGAAATAGTATTGAAAAATAAGTGTTAAAAGAGTTTAAACGTGAGGCTATTAAAAGTGTTAGTAATAATAGTATTAGCCCTGAAGCTATAACTAGAAGAGATTTTATAATCGACTAGTGAGAAATAAAGCGAAGCCTAGAGCTGATGGTGTAGACTGCAATTTGTACTACACGTGAACTAGGCCTACATCAGTACAACTTACAAGTGAAATAAAGAAGTTGGTCAATGGTAAGGATGTTTTTATTAGTTAGGCCACTAATAGAAAATTAAGTTGTACTAAGAAAGTTATAATAAAAAACGTAGTCTGATACTGAAAGTGATAGTTATTATTGTCAACTGAATACCGGGGTTGGACATATGCTCAACAGTCCCAGTACTAATGTTTTTTTTTAAAACCTATATGACTTGTAATTTATATGAACACGTAATAAGAAGAGTAGTTAAAAGAGTTAGATATGGAAAAATGTTTTTAATTTTAGCTAGAAATACATTTATATATTTCATTTCATCCTGAAACTATTATTTACATATACCAAAATTAAACATGATGATAATTGAATGAACACTTTATAAAAAAAATCATTTTCAAAGCAATAAAAACCTTAATATATGTAAAATTTAATTTTACGTAAAGATATCAACATAACACTTTCTTTTATAAGTATTAATGATATTTAAACTGATATTTTCTTTATACAACATTTATTTTCTGGTATAAGTATGTTTTATTAATTGATAAGCCTTCTCTTTATTGCTTGAACTTTAGCCTAATCTGAATATTGTGGAAACTTTTCTTTCTTGAACTTCAGTTATAAGTGTTGTAATGAGATACAGAAATTTCTTTAGCAATATGATTATAGAGCATGCAAGGAATCTGGATATGTTTCTCATTAAATTATTTAGCCAGAGATACTTTTGTATATTTTTTTCCATTTATGTATGTATGCAAAAACCATTTTTTTTTTAAATACTTTACTTTGAAATACTTATAAATATTTGTATTTGAAAACTGTTGAAGTTTTGATTTGCAGCATGATACTGATAGCTTACTTTGTTTAGTTTCTTTTGAAAAAAATAAAGATTTTTTATTGTCTTTTTGCATAGCAGAATATGCGCAGAAAAGTAACTATGCTGAAATGAACCTTCATTATAAGTAGATTAAAGAGATCTTTTATACACATAAGATGATATAAGTCACATAGGTAATACCAATATGAGTATCTAAGGGGTACTAGGGAGCAGAACATAGCTGCCTGGTTGATTTTTTGTTGTATGAGTTATATAAATCCATCATATGGATGCTCTCTCCATGCATTTTCTGCTTTAGATTTTACAATCAATCATTTTTGTGAAAGTTTTACAAGTACTTGCCTTCTTTTTAAAATAGAAGGTTGCTGACATCTCATAAAAATTCAATTTCTTGTAGTTGATGCCTAAAAAAATCACCACAGATTTGAAACTCATTGTGTAGGACTTTTGACAAGAACCATCAATTTTTAATTTTATGACACTGACAATGATTATGAGCTAATTTTTAAGTTAATTTCTTTATTTAACTAGTATATATATACATATATATTGTAAAATAATTTGCATATTTTTTCTTCCTTTATCACCTGGTTGACTGTAAAGTGGAAAAGATGGAATTGGAAAATAGTAAAACTCAGCACAAAAAATCAGAAAACATGTATGTTTGTGTGAACTGTGGAAGATCAGCTCCTACTCTGTATAAACACTTCAGTTCTGATGTGTTAAAGCTCTGTCACTGTGTGAGTAAAGTTCATGTTTTGAAAAAAAAAAGTTGCCAATGCAAATATCAATTTAAGTTACATCATTATTGCCTTTTAGTTCATTCCATTTTTTAAATGTTGCCATAAATAAAACTATAGCTTGTAACAATATCAAGAACAATTTATTCATTATTTGTTTTACATTTTTATTTACAAAAAAGATACACATTCAGTTTTTCAAAAATATTCTGGGACTGTTTTAAATGTTTACAGAAATTTGCTGATAAAATTATTACCTCTGCCACCAAAGGTGGGTGGAGGTTATGTTTTTTTCTGTGTGTGTGTGTATGTTTGTCAGCAAGATTTCTTAAATGGCTGAATGGATTTGGAAGAAAGTTGGTATGCATTTGAACTATGACCTAAGTTAAAAGTGTTTAGTTTGGAGGGTCAAAGGTCAAGGTAACAAAAAAATTCCCTATCTGTTAACATAGTGATCATTTATCATTCTTTTTGCTCTATAACTCAGTCAAAAATTATTGGATTTTGATGAAACGTGGTGGTCATATGTAGAATATTATTCCTCTTCTGCCATAAGTGGTCCATTTCCATTGATAACGATGGACATACAAACAAATTTTTGTTAGGGCTATATTTAATCAACACCATGTGGTGGAGGTATGCGCTCTACTGAGTGTCCCTCTATTTTGTATTGTGGACCATAGAAAGACTAGGACCAGAATATGTTTACTAGGTACTAGTGTACAGATTATTACTTTTAAAATGTATGAGGAACTTCTTCGGGGGTTAGGAATAGAAACAGACATGTGGCCCTTTTGGGAGCTCTCTCTGAATGAATAACTTGGCAGAATCCAAGGCTTAAACAAAAGATTAATAAGGATGTGCTTAGAGCAAAAGGTTGGTTGGTTGGACCTTTGGGACAGTTTTCAAGGTAAGTATGAATATAGACTAGAGATGAGCTCCTCTTAAACAGGCTAGGTATTAGGATGTTTTGGGAAGCTCTACAGTAGTTTATACTAAACTTGCTTTTTGTTGAGAGAGCTTGGGAATAAACAAGTTGATATTTATTTTGATTGTATAGAGTCAAATAATGAGAAGGATTTCTTGAAGTGATTCAGAAATGTTTTCTAAACCAATGATCATAGAGCCAGTCAGGGGTGATGTCATTTTAGATTTATTTTTAACTGCCAGTGAACAAATGGTTACAAGAGATGAAGTTGGGGAACATTTGGGAAAGGATGATCATTGCAAAATTAGGTTTGATGTTTTGATACATGTTGAGATAAAATGAAATTTCCGATATGGTACATTACCTCCACTTACATGTATAGCTATTCTCATTCAAAGATGCCCTCTATGTGCAAAATTGTTTTGCATGCCACAAGCCTTGAACTCCCATGTACACCATGATCAAATGTGGTTCAACTGTGTCTCACATGTAAATCATCATGCAACAACCCTCCACCCTGACCGCATGTGACTCCCTCTATTTGATTCTACCAAACTGAGGCACTCCACTGATCTCCTGAGGAGATTTTGGGGTAATATCTTCTTTTTATTTCCACATTGGCCAATTGTCCTCTTTGGCTCTATCCCTTCACATGTGGTTTCTTTGCTGTTGGGATCTTCTGGGGAGGGATGCTGTCTTGTCCCAGGTTCGTTTACCATCCTTATCTTAATTAATGTATGGCTCGTTTTCTTATTCGGTCCCTTTTTGGGGATATTCCTGAGTCTTTGGAATCTGTGAGGCAAAATTTGACCCTTTTATCTTTGGTTGCTCGTTTGTCTCATTCTGAGCATTTACAATCTCCTGTTTTGGTTCCCTGCCCTGCACCCTTCCGTATTTACCTGTTTTTATCACTAGGGGTTCCACTGTTTGTCATATTTCTCGATGTTGGTTTCATCATTGCCGACTCTCCTGTGAGTTTCAGTGCAGTGGGGGCTCATTTGGCTGATTTTGTTCTCTTATGTCAGGAATTCAGTACTGATCCTTGGGTTGTCTGGGTTTTGTCAGAAGGACTTTTCATCCATTTCCTTTCCCCTCCCCCCATTGTCCCAAGTACCAATATCCTTTCCATTAGCCAAGGATCCTACTACCAGTCAGCATCTATCCGAGGTGGTGTGTACTCTTCTGTCACAGAGAACTATCGAGCCTATCAGCCAACCTTCCCTAGGTTTTTACTCCAGGCTTTTTGTGGTCTCTAATAAATCCAGGGACTAGCATCCTGTGATCGATCTGTCCCACCTCAAACACTTTTAGATCTTCCCCATTTTACCATGGAGTCTTTTCTTATGCTGCGGTGTGCTTTTTCTCCAGGGCTGTGGATGATCAAGATAGATGTTTCGAATGCTTATCTTTATATTCCTATTTCTCATCAGTCTTGATGCTATCTTTGGTTTGTCTACCACTGAGTTGTGTATCAGTTTTGTGCCTTGCTCTTGGGGCTTACTTCAGCTCCGTACGTCTTTTGTTGAGCAGTCGAAGCCTTTGCCTGACTTTTATGTGCTTCGGGGTTGCATTTACACCACTACATGGAATTCTGGCTTTTGTTAGCTCATTCAAAACTAAAATATTTACAACGTACTTATCTGCTTTTGACAGAAGCAGCTCGGGTGAGTTGGATTATCAAGCTAGAGAAATCTTTCTTGTTAACTACCCAATATTTTATCCACTTGAGTGTCTTTTTAAACACCCATCTCAGTCAGGCCCAACCTTCTCCACTTTGACTTTGGGCAATGGAGCTTTCAGTTCTCCATGGCCTTGCTGCTCCCTCTCTTTCTGCTTGTGAGGTTCTATTGTTTTTAAGGATGTGGTCTTCTATGGAGACACTTATCCCCTTGGGTCGGGTGGTCTTTTCGGTGGACTCTTCACTGCCAATGAAATCTTACTTGGAATCCTTTGGATTCTCCCATTACCTTTCCTTCTTCCATTGTAAATGATCTGCATTAGTGGTTGAACAAGGCCCACATGTTGTCAGGTGTACTTCTTCCTTCACCTTGTCCACATTTGCATCTATTCACAGATGCTTCTCACCACAGTTGGGGGCATGGGTCAATCAGCAGGAGGCTACCAGACAATAGTCTCGAGCCAAGAAGTCTTGGAATTGACTTGTTATGATCCATTCAGATAACTCTACAGTAGTGGTTTATATCTATCACCAAGAGGGAACCCATTCCTTTTGCAGTCGACCCTTGGATCTCCTTTTTTGGGCCCACAGGCTGGGAATATGTCTCTTTGCATGTCATGTTCCGGGTACTTTCAGCCTCATGGTGGATCGTCTTTCCAGACCAGACAAAGTTTATCCCATGGAATGGTTTCTCAACCTTCAAGTTGTTTTCCAGTGGCTATACAATCAGTGGAGTACTCCTCATCTGGATACATTTGCCATTTTTCTCAATACCAAGCTCCCTCTTTTTTGGTCTCCAGTTCCTCAACCTCACACTCTAGCTCTCAATGCTTTTAGCCAGGATTGAACCAACCACTATGTTTATCTTCCCAACAGACTTCTTCCCCAGGTGATTTCGATCATCCATGCCACTCCGTGTCAGGTCCTTCTGATTGCTCCTTATTGACTGACACAACTTTGGTTTCCTCGTTTCCTTCAGCTCCAAACTTACCCTATATTGCCTCTTCTATGCCAACCTTGATCACCAGTTTTTCACCCCACCCCTCCTACCCTTTGTCTTCACATCTGTCATTTATCAGTTCCCTGACAAGGGATTTATCAATGTAAATGCTACATCTTCCGCCATTGGTCTTTGAGTTGGGGTTTTCCCCTTCTCTGCCCACTGTTTCTCTTATTATGGATTTTCTCACTTGGCTCTTAAAATCCTGGGACTTTTGTCTCCTCTTTAGCTGGTTATCAAGTACCCTTATCCCACACTTCTGTTTTTTCCTGGTACCATTTGGTGTTTACCTCCCCAACCCTTTCCCTTTTATTGCATTCCTTCCAGATTCATAGACCTCCTCATCAGGTGTTCCTTCCAGATTGGAATGTCAATGTTGTTTTTCACTGCCTTACTCTATCTCTGCTTGAACCTTTGTCTTAATATTCCTTGTTTCACTTATCCAGATCAGTTTTTTAATCCCCAAAATTGTGGCAACTTGTGAGGGAAGTTCTTCCTTCTCACTTATTTTGCTTCTTTCCATATCCATCTTTATTCCCGGTATGATCCGGTCTATGTCCCGTACATGCTCTTTTAATTACATTGCCTGCATGGCTTTCTTCCATAGTTCCCATTCTTGACTTTTCATCCCCTGGCAACATTCCTCTATTCATGACCTTTCTCCTTCCATCCTTATAAATTGGGTTTGGCTTTTGATTCATTTGACATATTCATCCTTGTCTCCTTCTCCCCAAAACCTATTCTAGGTGTCGTTGCATCAGATCTGGCACCATACTTTTCCTTGGCATCTCACCTCCATTATCCGTTGGAGGAGATTGCACACAGCTTCTGTGTGGTTCTATTCAGAGGGCAAGGTTGCTTGTAGTTTATGGATGTAATCCACTTCCTTGTAGTGGGACTCAGAAGTTTCCATTGTGCTCCAACTTCTGCGCGGCCCTATCCGGGAGATGATGTTGCATATCTTTACAAATAAATATGCTCCACTTCCATGTGGTGGGTTTTGGAGATTGATGTCAATGCAGCTTCTGTGTGGTTCTATCCAAAGGATGATGTTGTTTGTATTTTACAGATGCAATCCACTTATGTGTGGTAGGACCTAGAGGTTGCTATTATGCTCCAGCATTTGTGCAGTTCTATCCAGAGGATGATGTTGCTTTGGAGTAGATCCATCACCTTGCTTTTCACCCCTTCTATTGGGATTCTTCATTCTACCATCTCCTGGATGTCAGTTCTCAGTGTGTGGTTTTGAAATGGACCAATTAACGTAAATCCTGAAAAATGTGTTGGTTGTGTTACTTCTTTCTCACTCAGTTTGCCTCCGGATCTTCATCTCTGTGCAGTGGGATCTCAGAGGTTGATGTTGTGCCCAGGTTTTGTGTGGTTCTATCTGGAGGGTGCAGTTGCTATATATATATATTTCAAGAAGTGATCCACTTCTGTTCAGTGGGACCCGGAGGGTGGCATTGCACTCTGGCTTCTGTATGGTCCTATCTGGAGGATAATGTTGAATGGGGGTGAAGGTTCTCCCTCTCACACTCCATTTCAGGGTGTTTTCACTGCCTGAGGATGATGATGTGCAGTGGGATACCAGTCTGATTGAGTTTGATGTGTCCTGCCACATTGGCACATCTCTTCCTCCCATCATTTGGATGTCGGGTTTCTGGGTGTGTGGTTATGGATCTTTACATGTGTGTCCATTTCATAGATCAATTTGCACAATATATCCTTCCATTCTACTTAACTCTTTCAGCACAAATTCGATTCCTGGGATGGAGCTTGTAACCATTTTGTGCTTGTTATAGTTAGGCAGGCAAACAATACAGAATTTATAATGACACGGTGCATGTGGACTCATGTCACCAAATATAATAATATAAAACTGACCTATAGTCTTACAAATTGACCTGTATTGGCTGTGTTTTAGTAGAGTAGTATTTTGTAAAATACAGTCGCATTTCAGTTATTATACATTATATATGTATATAGATTATTGCTATTCAGAAATAAGTTCTTAAACTTACTTTTCTTAAAACATAGAACAGTAAATAAAGAAATATAGCAAATAATTATCTCTTCTAGTTATGACCTTTGTAATCGATTGCTGCTTGACTTAGGTTGCTAAATCTTTTAATATTTTGCACATGGAAGATATGAAACAAACTAATTTTTTTTTTAGGTTTTATACATACAGTTGAATTACCAAAAAATCATAAATTACTACATTAATACCATAAAATTCCACTATAATTTATTAAGCATGGTAACTAAGCTGAATTTCAGTCTAAAAATATATGAAAATTTAAGCAGACTAAAGACACAACCTACCTCCTTGGAATCTTGGTTCAAAAGAAAGAGGTGGTGTCCAAAGATGTTAAAATAGCTGAGACAGCTGCTAGGGGAACATTCTGAGCTTCTGATTGGTTATTCATGTCAGATAT
>NW_013666409.1:239218-265215 GCF_000517525.1 Limulus polyphemus
ATTTTATATTCTAGCTTGTCAATATCGGTAATTTGAGTATTTTGCTAACATCTAATTTGAACCAGTGCTGCATTCAACATACCACATGACACACAAAAATCGATGTTTAGTAGCGTTTTTTTAATATTTACTTTTAAATTAAAAAATTGAGTAAGGTATAATACTAAACCAAACTTATTGACATAAATTCATGAAATAGTAGTTCAATAAAATTTTGAATGCAAGTCAACAAACACGATGACATGGCCTTTCAACCATGATCCATCTGGAAAGGGTTAATTTGATCTGGACCCTCCTCCTACCATTGGAAATTCATTTCCTGAAACCGTTTGGTCATGCCCTAGCCACTCTACACCTTGAAGCACATCCATTTTACCTTTCCCCACATTTCTCTCTGTAGATGGTTCTTCTACAGGATTGAGCTTCCAGTATACTGTGGTTCAGATTCCAACTCAACCAGTTTTCTCACCCTTTTTTGGTTGTACTCCTTCCTCTTTCAGCCCGTGTATGTGACATCTATTTTCACACTGGGCGCTAGAGTATACCTGGTACAGAAGTAGTGCAGTCACCCACATGTGCTCCTGTCCCAATGGGGATCACACTTCATGGGTGTTTTTCAGATGCTTTCAAAGAATACTTATTTCTGTCCCTCGCACCAGTCCTTCTGTCTATTTAATGTGAGATTCTAGCTATACATGTGAGTGGAGGTAATGTACTATATCAGAAGTTGTTATTTTCCTATACTGAAAATATATTTCTGATAGGTACTTATCTCCTCTCAAACTTCCCACCCTTTCTCCCCACTGCAAACCAGTGCTTTCTTTTCTGTCTCAAAGTGATAATTCAGTAGAATCAAATAGAGGGAGTCACATGCATCAGGAGGGTGTGTTGCATTCCTAATGGTGGAAGGTTGTTGCATGATGATTTGCATGGGATATGCAGTTGAACCACATTGATGGCGATAATTCAAGGCCTGTGGCATGTGAAAAAAAATGTTTGCATATAAAGGGCAGCACTGAACAAGAGGGAGGTAAGGACCTATTAAAATATATTTTCAGTATAGGAAAATAATAACTAATTCCTATTTTTCAGAGAGAGAGAGGTAGATAAACGTATATTTGGTATATATTAATTACAAAGTGCTCTGTATAATATTATTATAGGTGAAGATTTCTGTAAGGATGGATGAAAGGAATATCTCATTAATGCAAAACTTGAGGGTATAGATCTACTAACTATTAAAATGATCTTTAATTCATAGTCAGATGTTGATAGGCCATATGTTTAGTTATCTCAGACTTAACAGTTTTTCCTTATGCATTTTATATAAACTTTTAATAGATTTTTGTGTTTTTCAGAGCTACTGTGGCAAGGTTGTAGATGAATACATTGAAGTTGAAATTACTGTCATATTCATTGATGCTCTTTTACAGAAAACAGAAGCATACCGACACATTTTGTATAACACGCAAATACAGGCAAGTCCTTTTTTTAATGTAATCCTTTTATTTAGTTTAAGATACAAAAGTTGGCCTCAACTGTGACATTTTTTCAATGGAACTATAATTTCAGAAGCTAATATCTTTTTTTTTTGTTAAACTGCAAATTAAAAAAAAAGAATTAATAAAAATACATGTTTCTTCAGTGCAGTATCATAAGCTTCACTCACATGTGTAAAAATGTTACTTGAGGCATGCAAGTATAATATATACAACAAGGGACCATTTGGTTACTCAAGGCTGTGTTTGCACACCCACTCCTGAAGAAAAGTAAAAAAAGACTTAAAACCCATGCTTTATTTTTTTCAATCTTCCCTCTCAAACTCCCATAACATGTTAGCCTTTCCTACTGCCAATGGCAACTCATTTCATAACTAAATCACTCTGTTAGAAAAATAAAACTATCTTAATTGGAGCCTAGCCTGTTTTTAACAAATCTTAAACTTGTGCTATCTGATCTTATTGTCTTCAGAATACAGCACAAAGAATTTAGAGGCCTTATCACATCAGTTCCTTGGATAATCTTGTGAACTTCAATAAGATCGTCACTTAATTTTGTTTTCTTAACCTATATCCATAAAACAATCCGTTTGTCCTCAGATCATCCTAGTAGCCCTGTTCCAAAACTTTTCAATGAGTTAGTATCCTTTCTTAGATAAAATTAAAATTTTACATAGTATTCCAAGCTAGTGACCCCTAACTAGAGATAATTTCTATTTTTACTTGTATTTACTATGTCTATAACTACACCTTAAAATTCTGTTAGCTTTATTACTAACAAAGGAACTCTGTCTCAGTGGAATGAGTGAATTAGCTACCACTCTGCCAACATCCTTTTCTTCAAAGTTAAAACATACAGCAAGAAAAAGAAAAAAGTTGAGTTACGTTTTAATAAAAGAATTAAACCAGCTGGAATTGAAAAAGATACTGTTTATAGTATAGAATTTATGAATTATAACAGTCTTTACATAGGGGTTATTAGGCATAATTTGAGTTCAAGAATAGATAATATAGATATGTTTATGTTTATCTACATTTTAATGATATAAAGCATCACATTGAAAAAGATTGTAAAAATTCTGTTGTGAAACCTTACATTAACAAATGTAAAATAAAAGAAGATTGTGTAATAAAAAAAGAACCTTTCTATGAATAACATCAAAGGAACAGTATATATCTATTGCATCATCAGTAGGGGAATATAAACATGTACTAAATTCAGGGTTTGCACACATCCATGAAAACCTTAAAAAGTCTGTGAATTTTAAAATAGCAAACCCAATGCTTTAAAAGCTCTTGAAATTTGACACTTGTTTTCTTTACAAGATTCTTGAAAGTACTTGATTTTTAAAATTAAAAAGAGTGCAACATAAAATAATTGCACAATAAATAACTTATTAAGAATATGATCCAGCCTTAAAAAGACTACATGTTTCAATGTTCTATGCCACCATCTTTATACTTACTATAATTAAAAGTCATTGGCCAAGTATCTATCCAACTTACCAATAGACCCAACTCATTCTGTAGTGCTTCAACATCCCCAATACAGACATATGTATTTAAGGGTTAATTTTATCAGAAAACTTTACTAATTTACTAATTATTCCCTTATCAATATTGTTGATGTGAATAATAAAAAAAAAGGCCCGTAGAAATACATATAATTTTTGGGAAAATCCAGTCAAATGAAAATAGCTAAATACTTGAAAAAAACAATAAACAAAAAAAACATCATGATACAAGTTAAAAGTAAAACTAAAAGTTCTCTTCTAAGTTTTCTTTATCTAGAAAACAATGTTATGCACCACTGCCTAAATGAAGAATTATCTTTAAGTACTTATAGTGGTGGTAAATTTGCATAGAACCCTTTGAAACTGAATCATAAATCAATAACTTGTATTTTGGGCTGTAGCCTTATCACAGAATCTCTTTCAACCAGCAGCAAAGTAATGTATATGGGTGGCAAGGTAAGGAAACAAGAAATTCTGGCAATTGTTTCTTGGAGATGTTGCATAAACTGTTGGAAAGTCCAGAACCTACTCTATTCAAATATTCAATCCATATCATGGTAACTTATTTCAGTCAAGAGTTATAAGCAGTCAAAGAAACAGGGTTTCAGAGTGGCTGCACCACTTTACCAGCAATGATCACACACATAAATTGATTTTCTCTTTGTTGATTCTCAACTCAAATTTGACGACCTTTCTTCATTGTTTGTTTGAGGTTGGAGACCATTTGATATAGTGGAAGGCTACTTTTACTATTACCACTATCCTTTTTAACAACAAATCTATTTTTGAGTGCCACCACAACATCTATTGGCTTGATACATTGATTTGCCTTAACAAGGGCTGTTAAAGAATCCATTCTGATCACATATGCAATGGCTGCACAGGTTACAAGCTTAATATCTCAGAACCTTGCACATGCAGCTAATTGTGGGAATAATAATGATGATTGATGATGATATACTGAAGAGTAGTCATGATCAATGGTTTTGGCTTGAAAAACAGATACAGTGACCAGTGAAGAAGAAAGAAAAAGGCTGACATAGTGAATCCTTTGGTTACATAACAAGAAGTACTGTAATTAACTATGGGGTTTCTGCTAATGATGTGGCTATCCATAACTCGGTCACTTATTGTCTGGCTTGGAAACTGTAAATTGTAATTGTCATGTGTTTTTTGTTTTGATTATTGATGAACTTGCAAAGAAACCCTTGAAACTATTAGATATTTAGAAATATTTACAAAACTTTTAGAATCAGTATCCAAATCTTAAAGAAGCTAGGATACATGTTTTTCAGTAGGTTAGTGTTTTGTTTTTATAAGGATAAGTAAATGTAATGTTTTTCAGTGCAGTCATTATGGAAGTTGGCTACAATATTCCTTCTGTGTGATGCCTACAGAATGTGGGTCATGGAGAAAGAATCTAAGCCTCATGTAGGTACAGTTAGAGAAGAGCTTGTATATCTGGAGCTGGAGTGGGGATTCTATCTCATGTGTCTTAAAGCTTTATTAGGTATGTGCACATGAAACCAACTTAAACTTCAGGTTGATGTAAGTGATTGTGATCACTTTACAAACACTTCTTGATGAACATTGTTGAAATTTAATTATGTGATATGACAGTCTTAGTATATGTTCTTAAAATAAACTTGTGCTTACTTGTCATTTAATGTAATTCTTAAATGTTATAAAAACACAATCTTTTCTATAATTACCCTACTTAATCTGTGATATTTTTTTGTAATCATTATACTTTTAAACTAAAATTGAATTAAGAGGAAAGTTGTTACACAAAGAATTTGTCATCTTCAAGTATCATTTTTTTTTGTCCATATGTCAATCAATACAAAAATTATGTCATTGGAAATATAAATTAAATAATTTTGAAGACATACTTTAAAGATTTGAAAGTGTGAATATGGACAAATTAATACTGAGTAGAGTTTTATTTTAAATTCAGCTATGTTCACAGTTAATATATGTACCAATAAGTATGTATATATAGATAGATAAATAAGCAGGTTTTTCTATCTCATAGGAAATGCTGTTCACTTCTTACTTTTGGCTGTTGTAGGTTATGTGATGGACATCATTTTTAATGCTAAAAGAGAAAGGTTAGTTCTGATTTTTAACTTGCTAGTTAAGTCTTGTATTACAGTGTCACTGTGTGTCATATCCATATAAAATGTATTATATCTTGTACAGTTATGCATTAGTTGTAAGGATGTGCTGACTAGTTAGTTTGGATTATACCTTCTACATCTGTGGCTCTCAAACTGTTGTCTATGAATTCCTTGGAATCCATGAGCCTTTTAAACGGGGTCTGTGATGATAAATATCAAGTTTCGATATTGCATTTTTTTTAAAAAGAAATGATAGTATGTTCAATTAAATGAAAGTAATGTTGCCTTGTTTGAAAATTTGGTTATGTACCGGTTCATGTCTGTGCCACTTTTATATACTAATGTGAATATGGGGGTGTGAAAGATTGTCTTTGGTTCATGAAAAGGTCTATGTAGGACAGAAAGAAAAAAGAATTAATAGAACAAAATAACCATTATGATATCTTGTTTCAGGTTATTGTTTCTGACATCAACTTCCTATAAATTGCACAATTAATAGCAGTAGGTCATATTAACAAATATGCTTATGCAAAGAAAGTGCTAGGACATATTGCACCTAAAGGTACATTTTAAAAATAATTATGTTTACAAACTACATTATCTCAGTCCTAGACATTATTGTCACATGAGAGCTTTTAATGGTTATAGCAACTTATGATGGAGCATGTCACACAGATTCAAACAAGGACAGAACAAATTCTTACACTAAAACATCACTTAGCAGAAACAGTTTGTTGATAACTGTTGATGAAGGGATTGGGTAATACTACAAAAAAAAAAACTTAATTATTATTGGCAATGGATTAATCCATAATCAGTCACTTTCATACCAACTAATCTCTGATATGTGTGTGATTTTTGCAGCTTTTAATGTTATTCATTACCAAGGAAGGGGTCAAGTAGGAATTTGAAACATGTTGTATGTCATTTTATTAAAGAATGACAGGTTTATTCATCATTTGATAATTTATAAAAAATAATATTTAAATTGTCATTTTAGTCATAATTAAATATACTACTGACAAAATGGCAAAGTGATATGAAATTGCTGTGGATAAAATTAAAATTCAGTATGTAGACACTTCATAGTAAAAGCTATTTCAACAAATTATATATAATACTGTGAAGACAAAAATAGACAATAACAATAAAAATTTTGTTTATATCATTTGATAGTACCTTTAATATTATAAACTTATTTTTAACTTTGCAGTGGCTCTGTGAGTTCTTTGATTCCACTATGACAGTGCATTGTAGTATTTTTCGTATCATTAGTAACCATGTTTACATAACAACACATTAAAGGAATAGCACAAGTCTGAATAAAGTATTGATGTAACTTGTTCTATCATTTGTCATTCAGTGGATTCTTTAAACTTACTTGGTTAAAATTACTGAGAAGTTCATTCTGTGCAACGAAACAAATTAGTTTATTTGTTCCTTAACATTTGCTAAAGTACACAGTTGTAGGTGTTAGTTCACAAATAGCATTTTCACATTTCAACAGAAATCTACTCGCAAATGATATTATGACTAACATACAAATATATTTATCTGTCCAACTTCACAGCTGTTTGATAAAGTAATTAAATATACATGATAACTAACACTGATTTGAATACTTCACTAACTTCTCAATCACTGAACGAATTGAAAAACGACTCATTGATTCTCATATTTACAATATATCTTTGATTCTAGATTATTAACAGTCACAAAAATTCTGGCTATTCCAGGACTACTTTTATAAACTTTCTAAATCTAGCATTATCATCATTTTAACAGCTCCTTTTAGCAACTAACTAAATTAAAATATTGAAAATATAGTACTGTTCATTTGAGATATAATGGAAAAGGTTTTGGATATTATGTAACTTTATAGTTACTTTTCACACTTAAGCTTTTAATTGTGAGTGAATAAAGAATGCGTATAAAAGTCTTAAGTTGTTCAATTAACTAACTAAAGTTTTATCTTAAAAGAAACTTTTGGGAGAAAATGTAATAATAATTTTTGTATTATTACATATATATAAATAAATGGTTATTAAAAAATATTGTATTTCTTACTGAAACTTGATTCTTTGATAATTAAATGTAATTCAATAAGTTAAAGAAATAGAAGACATAGAGAAGTGGTTGTAAATAACAAAGCTTTTTTGAAACCATAGTTGACAACATAAATATATTTTGAATAAGCTAGTCTGAATCTATGTACTTCAGTATTTCTGCTTATTTATTAACTAATTACTAATTTGTTAATGTGCTACTGATTGCTAATCACCTATAGATTTCATGGGAGACCTCTTTCTTTATTTAATGAAAATGTTTATAGTTTAACAGGTACAGGAGTCTTATTTTTTATGCAGTAGAATATTCTTTACCACATGTGAACAAACTTAATAACCATTTGGGGGGGGGGTTAAAAAAAGTACTATTCTAATTGTTTCAAAGTATAAAACTGTTTAAAACAGTTTTAACTTGATGGATAAGATCTGTATCTTTTGATTTAGCTACTTTGAAATCTGAAATTATTCCTAGTATCTACTGGATATCTAGTTAGATTGATACCATCTTTCTTATTTTCAAATATATCATTTAGATCATAATGGCAGTTAACTTTTTTAAGCTTTGGTTAAGTAAATGTACAGAATGGTTCTAGATACTACCACATATATTTAGAAACTTTAAATTCAAGCTATTTTGGTTAGTAAAATTAGTTAACCCATCTTATACCTATTCTTTTATTTGTTTTCTAATAGGCATACAGAGTGTTTTCCAAGTGAGAACAAATTGAAACTAAATTTATAAAATTAATTTTAACAAAAATTCTGTCTTTATGTTAGATGCATATATTTCACCAATGTATATGTAATTTGTATGACTTTTTTTTTGTATAATCTCAACTGTGGATTGGAGAACATGTAAAATAATTTTTATGTATTAATTTTAGCATTCTTTTTGTTAGTTTTCCATGGAAGAAACTTTTTATTAGCCTAATTTTAACAAGCTTTGGAAAAATCTTCTTTATACCATCTATTTTGTGGAGACAAGGCAGTGAAATTGGTCAAGTCACTGACATTTTAATCACCGTATTTGTTCTTGTATCCCACATTCAAGCTGTAAAAGGTGAGAATATAACGATGAATGTTCACTTCTTATGCCTTGTTTTTTTTAACATATATTAACAGCATCCTGAAAGATTGTTTTATATTACATGCAGTATTTTAATAACAAGTCAGTTTTTGAATTTGGTTTTATCAGATTTCATCCAAAGTTGTCACTAAATTTCAGAAGTTAACATTTAGATAAGTAACCAAACAGTAACAGAAATTTATTATGAAAGAAATGAACATAGCCATTTCAATTCATTAAATATGAATAACTTGCCTAAATCATAGGTAAAAATTAGAATTCAGAAATGCTATTTATCTTTCTGCATCATTAAGATCTCTTATCTTGCATGCAACTGTCATGGAATTTCCTGCACGTGCACAAGTCATGAACAAACTCCAATCCTACCTGTGTCCACATGTATTGCACCAACCTATGATGTGATCATCATGATGCTATAGCCCTCAACCAACAGGAGGGTGACACAACCTCTTTCTTTCTTTAGCACTGTCTGTGTTCAGACATGGTTTTTCCTGTGCTTTTTGAGTTTCCAATTGCCTTGATCAAATGTCATTTCTTCTTTAGTGCTACATTACTTTTGTTCCATCCACCTGATTGAAACTTCATATTTTCTAGTCACCAAAGTTATAATTTTTGTTCCTTTCAACAATGTATGCAAAAAAAAAAATCTTGAAGCCCACATATTCCATTTCTGGTATTTTATCCTACTGAATCAATGGTGGAGGCACCTTATCTGTTCATGGAGCTGACATTTAGTTGTTATTCCTTCAGCTCACTTAGTATAGCACACACTTGCGTATGGCAACTTTCGAATTTCAATCCTTGGTGTTGTACTATCAACGTCATGGATAACTTACATTATCACCATCTTATAGAGTTGTGATGAACCATGGTGTAACAACAGATTATCTGCTGAAGTATTTCGTACCTTATTTGCCACTATCATGCATCAAGTGGCTAGTTCCTTTTTTTTGGCTTACTACTTCTCCAGTTTAGGCCCCTTATCATTGTTTCATTGTCTTCTGTGGAACCTGCTTCTCCTGTGGACGATTTTATCCAGCTCTTCCACCTTCACCCTTTGCTTCTGCCTCCTCTTTCCCTGATAACGAACAGATATTTCCTATGCTTATAAATCAGCTACATGTTATTCTTTTTTGCTTGTATATCATAATGACTCCTGGGTTGTTTTACTTGAATCTCCTTCTGTCCCAAACTCTACATTTTTCTCCATCTTTCTTGTTCTTCTCATCTTTGTGACTTTTTTGCTGTGACCTCAGATCATGGTCCTTTTATATTTCTTGAAACCCAATTTCTTATGTCTGTTCTCTTTGTTTGGGGTGCTCCTCTTTTTTTTCTTGTCTTTTTCTTTCTAAAATTGTGCTCATCTTTGTTTTTTCTTTACCTTACTCCTTTGCTATATCTCTGCTCTTCATCATGACCTCATTTTGCCACTTTGGCTTCTGTCTATTTTGACCTGGTTTCTTTATTTTTGGAATCTCCTCAATCTGGATCCTTTCCTTTAGGATTTGTACCTACTTTCTTCGTTTCTTCATGACTTCATCTTGCGTCTTTTCTTACAGGCTAAGTCTTGGGGAGTGTTCTCAACTCCTTGGAATTCCAGGTTGATGTTGCCCACCAGCAATCTTCCATTGTTTCCTGGATCATTAGACCATGAATGTCTTGACTTTCCTCAGATGTCATGTCAGACTAACCCCACTTCTGTTCATCATCTCCCCTACTGCAGATTTTGAATTAATCATCTTCACTAAAGATTTGTCCACGAATATATGGAGTCAAAGTGTTGACTGCTCTGAGTGCAGAGTGATTTTCATGATTAAAAATACTTTGCTTCATCTGAAAAATTTCAAATTTCATTTGCATAACCTCTAAAACCTTTAAAGTAAATGTAATTTTTGTTCAGTAAAACTATATTTTTTCTGTTATTTTCTCCACTCTAACTCTAAACAGACTCGGTCGATTTGACTGACCTTGTAACCACCTAAAAATATGACATAAATCCAAATTACCCTTTTTTTTTCTAGAATGAATTCAGATTGTAACAGGAACCTACTGCACTTGTTTATCCTAAATAGTTTAAGGCTTGTAACAGTATGCATCTGTTTATCTGTAATTTGTTTTATTGCCCTTTGAACCTTGTCTAGTTAATAATCCCACCACACAAATTGTAGATTACTCGCCAAACATGTAGTTCCTGTTACCATACCGAATGACATTAAGCAAGAATTACTCATAAACATACCTCATGAAGAATTTTTATCATTTTTCATTAACTTACCTAATATAACCTTATCCAATCTAATAATTCTCTAATTTTTATATTTGTAACTTTTATTACAATAAATAAAGAATTTAGATGAAAAACAAGATATGTAGTATTTACCTTTGACCTCGTATATTTCTTGTCAGTTACTGATGAAATTTAAGCCTACTTTTCTTATACTAATACTCTAAATACTTTTTATTAACTGTGGCTCATAAAATGGCTCTGCTTTGTTTTTTTTCTTTTTCAAGTACAAACTTTTATCTCATAGCTCTGTCATCTCTTGACTGATTTGAGATCTAATCACAGTTTCAGACTCAGGAGGTCAAACACTTTCAGTTGATGTATTTGACCACACCCAAGGTCTCATAGATTAATTTACACTAATCCTGCCTAAAAGAATTTCAATTTCAGGATAGGCTGGTAGAGGTCCTGATGAGTAATAAAATTAAATCCAGTAAACGAGCACCCTATACTTGGTATTGCTGGTGCATAAAAATAATGCTAATATAACGGAAAAAAATATTTCATAGATTAATTTACTTTAATCCTGTCCTGCCTAAAAGAATTTCAAGTGCCATGACTATTGAGGATTCCCTCTTGTTTACTTAAATAATGCAACTAAGAACATAGAAAAATAACATACGTAAGGCAAACAATGTCTTATAACTATGATAATTTAACCGGCTTTCTATTTTGGCATAAGAGCTTTAGAATAATTATTTAAGCTTCTTGAAACAAACACTGTGAGAGAAACTTTGAAACTAAAGGAGTAGACAATACTCTATACTGAAAACAATGTAATATAATACATCATTTGATAGAGTAAAACTTTATTTTTCTATTCGTTATAAATAATATAGTATAAAACATCAGAGAGAACTATTGGTAATTTGTGAAAGAGAAAATGTGACAGATGGGCGTGGCAAGTGGTTCCCATTTTCTTGTTTATGACTGCATAAACAAATAAAATTGAAGGCTATCAAAATATTTCTTGGTAATAGCTATATTATAATGAGTAAGTTACATTAAATTCTGTACTTCAGAGAGGAGTGGTAAGTAAATTAGAGGAGGGGGAAGACCTAGAAAACAAATGTCACAATTCTCATATTAGGGGAGATTTAGGATTTTTTAGAAATATTTCCTGATACAATTAAGAACTTAAAACATATAATATTAAAATTTGACTTACTACATTTTGATGCGAAGTTTATTTGTATACATCTTTATAAATATAATAGTACTGTCTGTTGTCTGTCCACATAAATACTTTGCAGGGTGTGGATGCATCTTTACCAAATTTGGTATGGAGTTTCATCAGGTCCATGTGGAGATCCATAAAAATTTTCAGTTCTGCATGTTGCAGTTTTTACCACTAACTCGTCTCCTTTGGATGGAGGTTCATTGAGTCCATGGGAAGATACATACAGATTTTTCAGTTTTTGTAGTTTTTATGGGAGTTTTTGCATTTTTTACCACTATTTTGCCCCCTGTTGATGGATCATCACCAAATTTGGCATGAGATTTGTTGGGTCCATGTAAAGATACTTGCAAGCTTGCAGTTTCACATTTTGTGTTTCATACAATTACATATAAAGCTCTTTTCATGTCCTAAGATAACCTGTTATTTTCTCTACCCTATCTCAAAACAGGATCGGTCAATTCAACCGACCTTGTAACCACCAAGAAAAAAATCAAAATAAACCTAAATTACCTTTTTTCTTTCTAGAATGACTTCAAATTGTAACATGAAACTACATTCATTCTCCAAAGTAACTCTAAGTTTGTAACAGTATACATCTATTTACAATTCCATTTTATTGCCCTTTGAACCGTGTATAATTACTATCCACGCCATTATAAGTTGTAAATCACTCGGGGAACGTGCAGCTCACGAGATGCTCATGTGTGTGCTACATGAAACATTTTTATTATAATATTATTATTTATTTTACCTAATCTAATCTTAATAAACCTAAAAGGATCCCTAATTTAAATTGTAGTTACTTTTATAATTATACATAAAGAATAAACAAGAAATAAAATACTTAACCAATCTACTTTTTTCTTGCTGTTGGGTTTCGAAGAGAGTTGACCCTAATTTTTTATACTATAGATAGTAATGCATTTAATAATTTTTATTTAATTAAATAATGCACCAAAGAATATAGACTAATAATTTGCAAAAAGTAGATAAATTCACTTACCTCTCAAAATTTTCCTGGCTTTCTAACTATGTGCCATTATTTCTGTGCACATTCTAACACGTTACACAATTATCATAACACAAAAAACTGAGATAATACAAAAAAGAGGCAAGGCAAACCAGATTGATTGTAAGAAGAGAAAATAAACACTCAATTCCTTATACTTGGTGTTATCAAATCCCACTGAGTGGCTGGTATTGCCTCACAGGGAATATTTAACCGAAATCTTTATTGAGTGGGAGAGAACAGAAAGCATTAAACCCATCTGTTCCTGCTCAGTTCCCACCAATGCGATGGAGATTTTTGCAAGACTGCTGTGGCAGTATTTTTATATAACTGACATGGCCATTTCTACATCTTTTAGAACAACAGGTGTATCTCTGCCATTACACTCTCTCTCGTTGGGAATCCAATTCCAAATGATTGTGTCTGATGACAGTGGTCCATGCACACTGGTATATCTCCCCTTCCCATTGCTCTAGTGGAGCATAGGAGGACTCTTACTCTCTCAGTTCCAAGCTGCTATGGATGTCTATATGGACCCACCTTTACTGTATCTCCCAAGCAGTTCTCAGTGGATATGTCCAACCAAAAAGGACTTGGATTTACCTCAGAACACAGATGTGAGCTCCTCCTTCCCTCACCTATCGTTACAGTATCTATCTCTAGCAAGTATTTCACCAAGACAGAATGGCCTAAAGCCCTATCCACACTGCAGACCCTTAAAGTTTTGCCCACCTTGGTGACATGTTGCAATCAGCACTTGATTTTCCCGATGTATATTGTGCTACTCTCTCTGTAATATGAATATTACCAACAAATTAGGTGAAGAGTATTCCCTGCTTGAGGAAGATATGGTCTCCCACTGGATGTTGGTACATTAGGCAACACCTAGTTTTGTGAAAGTCGCATCCCATGGACTTTCTCTGTTTGTTGCTATTTCAGAAAGAAACTTATCTTTGTAATTGGTCTGCACTGGCCCCCCTTCAATCTTCAGCATGGGATTCTAGCTCTTATTGGTGCAGAGAGGAAAGTAGTTTCTGAAGTTGATATCTTCCTTACTTGAAGATATATTGCAGATAGATATGTCCCTTCACCACCTTTCCATCCTTCCTCCCCACTTCTGGTGCATTTTATTTGCCTTGGTAAGAATGAAACTGTGATCATGTGCTAGTGCTCATGGGGAGTTTTGCATGTGCAAATAGTATCACTCTCCTATTTGTGGGTGACACAGCATTATTAAGATTATATCATAGGTTTGCACAATACATGAAGACACGTGTAGGGGTGGGAGTTTGTTCAAGGCTCGAAATTCCAGGGCAGTTGCACTCGAGGTAATACCTCTTAATGGTACAGACAGGCAAGTATCTACCTGAAATACATCTTCAGGAAAGGAAAATGGTTGTAAATATTATATTTTCACCTTTAGATACATCTTTTGGACAGCACATTTACAAACCTTCAGTACATATTTTCTGGATAAGGACATTATTTCTATTCCTAAAAATATGAAAGTTTGAAATATAATTTAATTTTTATTTCTTCATCTGTGCCAATTTTTTTTTAAATTAGTGTTCATAGGATATAATACTTTTTACTCAAATGTCAGTACTATTTTTACACACAAGTTGCGTATAGTAAGTTATTAATTGGTTCAGTAAATGTTTTTAAGTTGTACTAAAGTTAGTGCCGAAATATTAGTATTCTTTCACAAAAAATGTATATTGGAATTACTTCTCATTACCACATATGAAGTATTATGATAATTGGTATGTAAACAATAATGTAAAAAATTAAAATGTTCATGTTTCTGGAAGATTAGAAAGGGCAAAAGTATAAAACTAAAAGAAATTGAAATTTCAGAAAAAAAATTAAGTTTATGTTATATTTCTTTTTAATAAATCCAAATATATATATTTTTCTCAGTGATTCTTAGCTCTTCCACATGCTTGTCAACATTTCAAGTGCTTTTTACATATGCTGTACAAACCAGAGTGGAGGTTCTTCTCAACATGATGGAATTCTAGGTTAAAATGTAGCATATTACCATGAAACAACTTCAATCTGTAACGTAGATATCTAAAAAAAAAAATTTTATGATATCAAACTTGTACTTACAGTAATTATTGCTTGGAAATGTAACAGTACTATAAGATTAACTAGTAATATCATTAAACATAATTTTTGAAAATAGAGATTGTTTCAGCATCTTGGAGACAAGTTGTTCCTAGAAACTGTGCTGTTCAAATAGAAATATTAATTGAATGTGAATAAAAAAATAGTGAAATGAAGTTGTTGTCTCTCTTATTTTAATAAAATGTTACAATCTTTCTGTATTCGAAGAGTATGATTAAGTTAATCATGGATCTCTTGCTGTTTAATAAACTGTCAACATTGATTAATCTCTATATATAGTTTTTTATATTTTCCATTTGAAATATTTTATATGCACTAAAGTTATACACAGTATACAAGACAATTCTTTAACATATTTTATGAATTCATTTCAGATAGATACCCACATGTAATAATATAAGTTTGGAATATTAAGTGATTCAATATTAAGTAATTTTTAAATGTTTTTTAGACAGAAGCCATTCTTTAAACTCCTTATATTTAACAGTTTAGATGGAAATGATTTAATATCAGTATTTACTGGATAGCACCACCTAATACATTTTAATTCTTATGAACATCTTTAAGCTAAAATTGTTTAGTAAAAATTAATTATATTTTTACACCTTTTGCTAGGTAGTTTGTGTGGAATATTTCACCACCTCTAAGTAAAAAATTAAATACAAAAGTCACTAGTTTATATGAAAATTTTTTATTCACTCATAGTACAGTTTGATGATCAAATATCAGTCATTGTCCTGGTTAGTAGCCAGTAGGATTACCTAAGACTAATTGTTAATTAGTTACTATTTTTTTATTATTACTAGGTAATAAGTAGTTTGTATCTTACATTTCTGCTGTTAACCTGCTGACATCTATAGGGAAGTCCTATAGCTAGGATTCAATCATGGGTATTCTAAAGAAAGTGGTGTGCTATTCACTGAAATAAGGTATCTTCATTTACAGTAAAATATTTTGTTGAAAAAACTGGGTTAGAATGCAAAAAAAAAAATTTAACTGATAAATGTAGTTTAAATGTACAAAATAGGGAACAGTTAAATATATGACGCAACAAATGATGGTAATGTAGACATTTCAGGGCTAAACTCTTCTTAAAAAAAAAAACTTTAATCTCAAACTTTTTTGAGATTAGTTTTGTGAAGAAAGGTTTAGAACTGAAACATCAACATTACCATCATTTTTTGTGTCATCTATTTAATTCTAACTTTTGAAAACACCTTAAACAATTTTATCTCCATTACAGCTTGAATCAACTACTATTTAGTTTTGGGAAAAGGTATCTAGGTTTTACTGACTTCTATGCTAGACTGACTGTGTCATCAATTAAGTGAATGTACAGATGGCTTCTTTTATTACCCTTTTTTTGGTCCATATCCTATTATTTCTGTATAATTCCCTTTATTGTATAATCTTCTCTGATCTGATGGACTATTCCGTACAGATTGGTATTAAAGAATCTTGTAAGTTTACTCCTCAGCTGAATTCTGCTTTTTGTCGGTCTTTTTTTCTCTCCATATATTGGAGTCCATAATCATAATGGATGTTGGGACTTTAGGTGGCTTGCTGGGTATTAATTGTATTGTGTTGTGGCTTTGATGTACTGTTATAATTTATGCTGTTTGCATATCCTCTGTGTGTCTTTGGAGAGACCTTTGACACAAAGAAATACATCTGTGTGGCATAAAAGAAAATTACTTGTTACCAATAATTACTTTGCTCCAGGCTACTTTTTTGACACTTGATACACCATATAACTCGGAAATAGGTGCATTACATCCATATTTATATGCTTTTCAATATTTCTTTGCACTTCTTACAAGCATTAGATATCTTGACATAGTTTTGAAGTGATTGTACAGTACATGGCATGGAAAATTTCTACTTTTATATGTGTTTAAACCTTTCTTTACCAGAAGTTCTTTTATCTGTCTCAAGTAATTTGTTACTGAACAACAAAAAAAAAAAAGAAGATAAAAATCATTTATAAGATTCATGTATAGTACGCTGGATAAAGTAACTAGGAACTGAAAAGTAACTTACCTTATTTTCTTATTCTGAGTTTTTCCATTGTTTTGGTAACTGTACTGCTTACTTTTATTTTACTTATCTTGGATTAGTTATAATTGGTTCACAATTATTAGTCACTGTTTTTACACCTCTACTACTCCTGCGAATTACAAATCAGAAGTTAGAAATAAAAGCAGGTTTGAGAATTTTAATGTAGTGCAACAGCCTGATGAAAAAAAAGGAGGCGACATTTTGGCTTCAATACTGAGGCCTTCTTCGGGTCACTGTAGGTACTTGTGTAGTGTCTTATAAAGGTAAGCACGGTCATATGATAAAGTTCAGGCTGAGTGGGTGTTGTCAGTAGGACTGTGACATCATATTATCTACAGGTCGCTGATGTGTAAGCCATTGTGGATGTAGATAACGTCTTTGACTTTTCTTTCTTTCCATTAGTGAGTTTTGTGTAAAATTTTATGCTGATTCCAGCTTCTGACACTACACAAGTACTTACAGTTACCTGAAGAAGGCGTCAGTATAGAAGCTGAAATGTCATCTTTTCTTTCAATAGGCAGTTGCAGTCCATTAAAGTTCTCAAACCTACTATGCCCAAAGTTTCACTAAAACAGCTTCCAAACAAATATTTTTACAATTTAATATACATTACAAGATTTCATTATAAAAACGTTCTTCATCCTGAAATAAGTTTCAGAATAAACATATCATAGGTAAACTTAAAATTTCAGTGGTAAGTATCTTATTACTAGTAAGAAATTTTATTAATGTTGTATCACATACGAGAAAGTATTAATAATGAATTTCTTTTTTTTTTTATCAAAATGTGTATTTCAGTGAAGAAAAGATGATATAGAAGGCTAATCTATTCTTTGATTTGCTACTCCTACTGCATCAGACTATAGTTTTTGCCAAATTCATGGTTCATCAATACTACCTGGAAAAGCAAATAAATAAAAAGTAAGTCTACTGAAGAATAATGAGTAGTTAATTGTGATGGTATAGACAAGTTATTCAAACACTTAAAATACATGACTAAAGAATTATATGTCAAAATCAAACATTACTTATGTTCCACCACCATATGAGGCTTTATATATTTGCTTTGTTCTTCCAAGCAGTACTGATGAACCATAAATTTCACTTCAAAAAAACAAATAAACAACTGGGTTTGATTTACTTTCTCTTATTTTATTTTTATGTGAAATTTCCAAAATTCTGTAAAGAGACTGTTTTGAAAAAAACAATAAAAATATTTCCTTTTGTATTAAAACTTCAGTTTTTCTTATTGTTGATCAGGAAGTTCCATTTTATATATACAATCAGTTTAAACTTGATTAATGTTTAGTAAAATATTTCCTTTGACACTTTATTTTACTTATTGTGGTAGTCACAGCTCCTGGCTATAAACCATAAAAAAAACATAGTTAATTTGACTGAAAAAATATATGAGTAATCTATGACCTATATTATCACATTAGACAAGGTAAAAATATTTTTGTCAATATTAATTTTGGTTAGGGTAAGTTTTATCTAATAAATATAGTTTCATTTCAATAAATAATAAGTTCATTTATTTATGTAAATAGTGTGAATATGATAAACTTAACAATATATTTAATAAATAAGGATTTCATTCATCAGAGTATTACCGTACTTGCTAAACCTTACTGGCCTAACCAATGTCTTGGCATAAAACATTTACACAAATATAATTTAACACAAAAATTTCAGAACTGAAAAGAATAAGGAAAACTATTAAAACAAAATTCCCAGATCAATAGTTTGTTCCTAAGCTTTCCAAACATCTCACTAAATTACATTGTTCTTTGCAGGAGCTACATCTAATTACTTTTTCACAACATCATGAGTTACTTCTCACACCATTTTACTCACTCTAAATTGATGTAAATAGTTAATAACCTACTCTATCCAATGGTATTAAACTTATCCTGTAGCTATTTTCAAAGCTGAACTTCATTAGTAGCTCATGGTGAGGTCATCAAAGTGTGGGAACAAGAGGCTGTACTAATAAAATCAGATAAAGAAACTTTGAGGATTACATTTTCAAGGGATGATACTTACTTAGCTTTGGGGTGGACAGAAAAATTCTAAAAAACATTTTTAAGTGTATTGTTTACAGGTAGAGCTCCTAAATGAACTGTCCATTTTTCTTTGTAAGTTATACTAAATGTTATAAAATAGTTATCATTATTATTTTTACTTTTGAAATTGATATGCAAATGTGCATTCAACACCTGAGAGTTGCTTATAGGTTAAATTTAGTCTTACATCATGAAGCTTAGTACTTTTAAGAATTGTATTCTCAGTGATGTTTGATTAAAAAAAAAGCTACTGGTGGTCCCTGTGTTTCTTTAGTATGTCACATTGTACTACATATTAAAATGTGTACAGAAATAGTATTTCAAAGATACATACAACATGATTCTAGATGTTTTATACAAGTGTTTCAACTAAAATTTTGTGTGCTGTAACCCAGTTCGGCTGACCTGATGAGTTCTGTTGTTGAGCAAATAGTGTTATTGGCAGTAGCATTCAACAAAGTATTACAACATTTCATTTGTAGCAACATGTAGTGGTCCAATAGGGAATGATTAATACCATCTTAGATCACATCTTCTGCTGTAATATCACACGTTACCTACTAACTTTGATTAACATTGAAAAATACACTGATAGTCCGAGTTTTCTTAAGATTATGTAGATAACCCAAAAGAGCAAAAAGTTAAGATGATAAAAGTTTACCTTTTCTTAGTGTTTGAAAAAATATATTTTATTACAATTTCTTCATTTTTTTTATGACTAACCCCTTTGCTGCAGGAGCATTGTTCACTCCCTGTACAAGACCCCTTCTTTATTGTAATTTTATTGAAATATTTCAAAGCCACCAAACCAAGTTATTATTTCACAGTAGAATCTTTTGTGATGAAATATTTTTGTTTTATTAGCTCTCAAAAATCATTTGCAGAACAGTTTTAGACCTGTTGATTTCAGTTATGTAATTTATTAATCTTATACATGCAGCACACACTTTATGTGCATCCAGTATTCAAAAATTGAGATAAATTTGGGGGCTTCTCTGAAATTCACTGCTTTTACTTTTCTGAGATGTTAGGGAGGGAAACATCTTATACAAGTGAAAACATAGCTATCTTTTTTTCTTTCTTTCAAATTTATTATGGCTAAATAGCAATATACAGCTGCAGAAGTAAAGCAGTGTACGTCTGAGAAGCACCATGATTTATCCAAAATTTTCTATAAAAACACATTATCCCGCTGGAGATATGTGATAGTCACATGACAATGTCTTGCCATCTACACAACATATACCTACCAGAAAACTTGATTCACATGGGATGTATTATATGAAAAAAAGTTAGTACATGCCAAAAATTCTGTGACACAATACAGGCAAAGAGTTTATTAAAATGTTTAGAGTTTATGATATGGACATATTTCAGGTCATGTGGAATGAAAAATAGGTCTGGGTTAAATAAGTTATTGTAAAAAAAGTAATCAAACTTAATTTGTTTTGTTTCTTTCAGCTACACTTCAAGTAACAGTTTTGATTAATATGTGCATCTTTTTGTTTAAGACTTCCTTATCCACAACTGCTGCCTTATTATTATTAGAGAAACATGGCTGTAGTTCTGCAGGACAGTGTATACACAGCTACGTTTTCTTCAGGCAGTTGCTACAAGAGGATCAACATTAACCATCTGCAAAACAGAAAAGTTCCAAAACCTTACTTTCTTTATGCTCCTGGAAAGTAAAGGTCTACACTTCCACACTTTATATTATGATGTGGTCTACTCAAACATATCCAACTTATGATCTGACTGCCCTTGGAAGTTTGGGCAGTGCATTAGATATATATATATTTTTTTTTTGAGGATGGGGTTGAATTTTTTTTCCCATTTCAATTCTGTTCTAATACAACCCTAATTGTGTGATTTTCTGAAGGTGTAGGCCCTTGAGTCTGCCAATTTTTTAATGTTAAAACAGAATTCCTATAACAGTTTTCTAGCCACACACAGATAAACTGCTGACAGATTACGATGTGATGTTTATTGTTTTGGTTTTCAGTGTTAGGGTTTTTAAGTATAAAAGATGAATGTTTTGTCATACGAGTCCATGCATATTGGTTTATTTGATAATTGTCTTATTCCTTTGTTATGTGTGTTTTGATCAAGATCTGTGGTAATTAGTGTCAAGTACTTTTGGTAGCCCTAAAAGTGGATAACTGATATTCCTTGGTTATTGCAGGTAGTTGGTGTTGTGCAGACTTCTCAGACAGGTGAATATTTGAGCTAAGACTTTTCAAATTTCTAGTTATCATTTATATTTGAGTTGAAACTCTTCTTGGTGTACCCGTGTCTTGAACCCTTTGTTGTCATAAATCTGTTGAGATATTAATGTATCCTTTTGCTATGTTTGGTTCTAGTATCTGTATGCGTGTGGTACAGAAAAATTAACAGAATGCTTTCTATCAAACTATGTTGTAGATGTTCACCACTGTCTAGTTAGGTAGGGGGCACTATGATGTCTGTGCCTAGTCCCTTCCTAATGACGCAAGAGGTTAAGTCCATGTTTAAATACATTTTTTACTGTTGCATGATTTCACTTGATATTTATCTCTTTCATTAAGGTAAACTGAAGAGTGATATATGAAACACTAATTGAAAACTCACTTCAGAAACCAATAAAAATATAAAGTTCCAGCACATATATATGACAAACCTTCACCTCAATAACAATAAGTGAAGGTGTAAAATTACATTCACCGTGTGACAGCACTATTGTACATACCCAAAGCTCTTTCCTTCATCCTCAAACATGAATGGAATTATTTTTTATTTCCATAAAAATTTGATATCACTTTACCAAAAATTTACTCAGGCTGATTTGAATGTGAAGCCAATTAGTCTGAATTTCATCTTTAATTTCTTTCTTCATTAGCACTTGATACTGTACAGAAATGTAATGACATTTTATTTGAATGATTTGTATATACGTGAAACTACTAGCAACACCACCTTTGGCTCACACAGAATTCCTGACCATTTGACAATGCAGTGCCATCTGTTGGTAGTACTAACCAAGATAGTCAACA
Organism: Limulus polyphemus; assembly: GCF_000517525.1. Lineage (NCBI taxonomy): Eukaryota > Metazoa > Arthropoda > Merostomata > Xiphosura > Limulidae > Limulus > Limulus polyphemus. The sequence continues at coordinate 261,261 of NW_013666409.1, forward strand.
AGGTTGTGATGAAGATGGGGCCATCTGTTGGTAGTATTAACCAAGATAGTCAACAAGGTTGTGATGAAGATGGGGCCATCTGTTGGTAGTATTAATCAAGATAGTCAACAAGGTTGTGATTAAGATGGGGCCATCTGTTGGTAGTATTAACCAAGATAGTCAACAAGGTTGTGATGAAGATGGGGCCATCTGTTGGTAGTGTTAACAAGATGGTCTACAAGGTTGTTCATACACTAGAAGTATTCCAAATAAATCCCATTATCTTTCAAGTTCTCTTTGATATAACTCCAAGGTACTTTTGAGCCTTTGATCTCCTTAATTTTGGTCTTGGGAGTTAATATCCAAATACATTGTATACTTGCATATGAACATTAAGAAAAAAGTATACAATTTTTGCTCCTGCGTGTACTGTACAACAGGAGAACCTTATGGCAGATATTACAAAATACTGATAGAGCAAAACTAATAAACATAGAAAATTCAGTCCTCTGAGAATAGTCAGTAAGTACTAGTTACACAATTCATTGAGAGAAAGCACATTAGTTAATACAGTCTATTAACTAATGTTTTTTGAAAAACTAACCCATACGAGATCAAATACTCAACCAGAACAAAAGTTCAGAAACTAGAAAAAAAATGTAAGGAATGCACTAAAGTTCTAGTGTGAAATATTCATATAAAGTGGATTTCGGTCACAAAAGTGATCAAACTGTTAACTATATTTCCTTGCCTAAATATCTGATAAAAAGCAATTTGAATGCTAAATCATAAGTTTCCAGTGAATAATAAAAGAACAAAGTAACTTAAACACTAAATTATGGGCAAATGAAGCTATAATATCACGTTGAAAAACTACAAAAAATCAGGCATATTACACTGTAAAAAAATAAATAAACTTTTGAGATGCATTAAAAAAACAATTTCTTGTTTAATAAATGGCCTTATATGAATTACTCATTGAGAATCTGATATTCATATCTTGAAAAAAAAAAGAACACGAAGGTGATTAATAATATCATCCAAGTAATCTTTCACTAGACAAACTTTCAAGCAAATACTTTTTGTTAAATCTAGTTTGCCTGAAACATTGCTAAACGGAAGTTTTCTTTCAGGTGATATTATTCAGCTTATTTATTCTTTCCATATATTCACATAGTAAGATACAAGTACACTGTTTGGTTTAGCATCAAGCTAAACAAAATAGTGTTTTTATTCTCATCATGACTGTAGCTCAAATTTATCATAGCTTGCACAAAGGTTTGATATGAGATTTTTAATGCAAGTATAACGATGCATACTGTCAACAAAAATTTCTAGAAAAAAGGAACACTTCTACAGCGTTTGAAAATTACATATGTAAACTTCTAGTCAGTAAAGATGGTATTTTAGACTGAAATACTAATACAAAAATAACTTGCTTAATATATTGGAAATGCTGTGTCTACTTCCTCAGCCCAGGCTTGGATACCTCCTCTGATGTCTCGTAAAATCACGTTCAGATCTGCTAGCTTAGGCTCAAGTAGTTGAACAGCTCTCTGAGAGTTATTTCCACGACGACATATAAAAAACACTGTTAAATAAAAGAATTAGTTAAATATTTAACCTCAGTGTACCTTAAGACATTGTAATTGTATAATGTTACTTTTAGTAGACTACCTCTCACTCACCTTGTTTGTTTTTATTGTCAAGTTTCTGTATGTAATTCCTAATTTTCTCCACTTCTATCGGGTCTTCAACTTTAGAAAATGGCACATCTTTAGGTAAAAATCAAGGTCAAAATATAATACCACAAACTATGTCTTTATACACAACCTTAGATGATATTCTAACCAGGAAGCAACTGCTATGGTAAAACTCATAAATTATACTTCAATAAATTTGAAAATGATGTTGTTAAAGTGACTATAATACATTAAACTAAATTTTTCTGCTGAAAATACTTTGAAGATAAATATATTATCACTTTCAACAGGAATAGAACTCCCAATATAATGACATTAGCTGTAAACATACTAAAGTTGTGAAAAACTAGCATGATGTAATCAGACTGCAAATACTGACCCATCTTTATACCATTCACCATCAGTGAGATCCATATATTGAGTAATTTTATGTTTTTGCCTAGCGCAAAACTCAAAGTAAAAAAAATCTGACTAAATAAAATTGAGTGAAATCACTAACTTCCAATGTAAGGTACATACAGGAATTTATGATTTATAGACAGTTTTACATCATTATTTAATTCTGGTAGTGCATATTGGTGTATAGAAGATAAGAATTTTACTTTTTCATTTCTTAGTAATTACAGACAAACACCATATGTTTGTAATTGTTATGTTGTTCAATTGTAGATGAATGAAATTAAACAAGAATGAAAGTTATAGAACACTATTTAATTACAATATTCTAAAATACAAATTACATCATAATTTTGTTTCAAACAGTAAAGTAAATATTAGGGATGTTAAGCCATTTTGGCCTATACTTTTATATTGGGTCATTATAATGCAAAAGTAATTTTAATTTCTATTAAGTCTCTTATTGAGGTCTTGCATGCCCACATTTTCATTGTTAATTTTACTATCAATTAGACTACTTAAACCTCCACTAAAAATTTTTCTGCATAAACATGTAGATATTCTTGAATCGTAGATATGATACACTCCTTATTGATAAAGATGTGCTCCACTCTTCAAGACCTGTATTTTTGTTGAATGTGTCATTATGACTAGTCTAGGCATGACTCTACTTGTAAGTTTGCTGCAGTAACAAAGTGTGGCTAAAGTCATTATTCTTGAATCACAGATATAATACACATTTGACCAGATACTACATAATAACACTCCATACAGCCTGTTTAGATGTATTAAACAGGTTGTATGGAGAGTGATTATGAAAAATAATGTTCCTAGACATAGTTTTTTTTTGCATTGTTTGTAACACTATCTGAACTATGAAAGCAATACTAAAGATGGAATGCCATGAGAAATTATTTACAGCACAACTAAGGTAAAATAATCATACAATCCCAGGAGGCAAGTCAACCACAGGAAGGATAAGCACAAAAGATGGAATAGCAGATCTCTAGTTATTAACATATGCATTTGCTAGTGTACCTGTATGCCATTAATACAGATCTAACAGATTTCTACAGGCATGTTTCAGAGGACAAAAAGAGTGATCAGTTAACTTCACTTGCCAAGTATGTGTGGAAAATGCAAACACAGGTTAACAAAGGATTATGTAGTAGTTTAAAGGATATTCCAATACATTTGTTAAAAGCAAATATCCCAATACATCTGACAAATTTCAAATGTCAAACGTAATACAGTTAAATGTGTTTGACATTACTGTGCACATTGCATATACAATTCTATGTGTTCCATAATCAAAGACATATTTTGTTTGTATTTTTATGTAGAAATTCAAATTTATAGACTGTTATCACAGTAGTTTAAATAGCAAAAATAAGGTTATACGAGCTACTCAAAACAGGAAAACCTTTTGATTCTTAGAGGAAATGCTTAGGACCAACATTTTTCACCTTGCTATGCATGGTACTTTACCTCCATTTCAGTCCTGGCCACTTTGTTGTGCTCCCACCCCTGTATACCATAACCCATCAGTAAAGTGAGATTAATTGTAATAGTTATGGTGTTTCCATATACATTTTTCTTGTGGCATAGAGATGTATTACAAAAATATGTTAAAAAATGAATAAACTGTCAAGTACCACAAGGGGTTGTTACGACAGAGGAAGTCACTCAACGCTGGGAGCATGCGTGCTGGAGTTTCTCGAAGGATCATGAATTTTCCTGGCAACTCTAGTTTGTTCGAGGCACCCTTTTTTTTAATATATAAGCCTGGCGAGAAGAACAAGCACGATGGAAGAGATATAGATAGATTGATGAGATAGATAATTGAGTCAAGCAAACAGTAGGCACCGTAAGTAAAG
>NW_013666409.1:265371-286615 GCF_000517525.1 Limulus polyphemus
TAAGAAAGGAATTATATCGCTGAAGTTCCTCGGAAAGAATTTATACCAGAAATTAACAAACGAGCAGATACATAACAGGGTTATATAAACAGATGGTTGCTGTCTACAATCTACTTTTTCTTAAAGCATAGAGATATCTCTACAAAAAATTCCACATTTTACGTACATATATGAAAAAAATTTGTGCAAGTGTATTAAGTACTATGTTAATATAATGCTTCCACACAGACAACAAAATACAACTGCCAAGCCCTTTTGCTCCAATTTACTGGTCACATAAGCTCCAGAACTACTCAACTTTGCATTGCACCTTATAGGTTAACAAAAAAACTAAATTTAAAAAAATCCTGAACTTTTGGTGTTGGAGTTAACTTTGTCAGTCTGCTTTTAACCCTCTCACTACTGACTCAGTGGATTATGCCAACCTCATGACCCAAAAGTGAAAAACTGTTTCCATACTAAAATTGCTAACATGTTTTGTGTATCTCCATGACATTTTTCAAGCTTTTATTAAACACTAAAAGTCTTTTGTAGACAAAAAAATCAGAATGTTTACTAAACATTTGTCTGTGAATATTTGGAGTCAGAGTGTTGACTGCTCTGAGTGCAAAATGACTTTCAATTTAAGATTAAAAAATACTTTTCATCTGAAAATTATCAAATTGATTTGCATAGTTTCTAAAAACCACCTATGTAAATATCAAATGTTTCTCTACCCTAACTCCATATGTATTTGGTCAGTTTGACCAACCTCCTACCCACCATAAAAAATTCAAAATGAGCAATACTGTTGGATCCCATTTAGTATGACCATTTTTCTTAAAACATAAAACAATAAATAAAAAAATATGTAGAAAAACAATGATTTCTAGTAATTACAATGTTATAAAATTAATTTGTACTCACGATCCTTACTTGCTAAGCCTCGTTTATTTACTCAAGTGGAGGGGGATGACAAGTTTAGTTTGTAGATTTTAGATGAACTTTAGAAATACAAGAATTATCATAAAATTACTGTAATTTCTCCGACTTTCTAACAAAGCTATATGTGGTTGAAAAAATTTAATTTCTGTTCAGAGCAACAACTTAACACACTTCAACATTTCCAGTGAATATGGGCTTTGTCCAGCCACCATAGCAGATCGTCCCACAGGGAAGTAGGAAGGGAAATGAGGATGGAAAGAGGATCCCAAGCAAGGTTCTATCATTCATTGAGCTCCCAATGAAGATATCTCATATGGGCACAGCCAAAAAGGACCAGTGCTGTTATGGAGGACCATATTCCCATAAGCGATAGAACATCGCGAGCAGCAAGTGACTGAGTTGAGAAGACACAGTGAACCAAAAGTTCCATTGAATGAAGACATAAAGAAGGCAGAGCACGACTGATATTCATGTCAAAAAAGACCCCCCAGATGGACTAGATATTGAGTGGGTCAAAGGAATGACTTCTCAAACTTGATCAACCAGCCCACCTGAGCCACCACATAAAGAAGTTGATGAGTATGAGTAGCTGATTCCTGCTTGAAATGAGCCAAAAGGAGCCAATCATCCATGTAATAATGAAATCACATTCCCAGAGCATGGAGATTTCGAGCAAAAACCAACCCAGACCATGCAATAAAACACAGAAGGAGCCAGAGCAAGTCCGAAGAAGTGGGCCCAAAATTGGTAAACCACCTCGAGATGGACAAAACCAAAGGTAAGGTCAAGACCAATGTGCTATCGGGATGTGGAGGTAAGCATTGGAGACATCCATTTTCATCATCCGCAATCCTTGAGAAAAGGCCCATCTCTGGGTTAGAAAAGACTCCACGGTGAACTTGGGGAGTGCAATGAAGCAGTTGAGGTGAGATAAATCAATGACTGACTGACAATCCCAAATTTTCTTGGGGACTACGAAAATACGGGAATAAAAAAACCCTGGAAGGATGGTGAACTGGTTTGATTGCTCACTGCAAAAGCAATTCTCAAACCACTTCTGACAGGTGCTGGCAGGTCACAGGATCTCGAGGAGGAGGGAAGGAAATGGTGCAAGAAGAAACAGATGGAGAAGGAGAGTGGATAACGAATCCTTCTGACATAACCCTTATCACCCATTGATTGGTGAGGAAGGGATGCCAGTGAGGAAGACACCACAAGAGGTTGGTTAGAGTAAGACGTAGACAAGAATATTGGGCATGGGTAAGATTAACATTTCAATCGGGAGCCCCCCCCCCTCCCCAAATAGGTATAAAAAATATACCTAACAACTGCTGATCTAAAATCAGATAGTCTACATGATGGTAAGAAGGGGCAAACTGATCAGAAGTCCTCTGGGGGGCGAGGCATGCTGATCCCCTCACTTAATTGTGAGACAAATTAATCCACATGTACCCAAATATCAGGAGGGGGAGGAAAAACCAAAAATGGTTGGGAAGCTGGTTCATGTAACAAGGAAGGGCGAGGTGAATACGAGATAAGGGACATATAAAAGCAGAGAGATCCACAGTCAGGTCACCAGCACCTGAGGCCTGAGAAAAATCACTGGTCACTTGTGTGACCCCCAAAGTGGTAACGTGAGCTTCAGAATTCATAGCACAAGAAAAGGTTCACAAAATTCGAGTGCAGAAATATAGCGACAAGAATGAACTGGTATATAAGAAAATAAAGTCAAAAAGGAACCACTCTGCATGAAAACAAATTTTTTTGTCACACTGGAAGAACTAGGCACACAAAATAGTATGTCTTAACTGAAACTCTGCCAAACGAGAAGTTAAGGCTCAGTAGAGAAGTGTAGAGGGAGTCACATGTGTCATGTGAGCACATGCTACTATTGGTTAAGAGATGATACATAAGAATAGCTAATCTTGTGAGAGGAGATAAGTACCGTATCAAAATTTACAATAAGTTTCTGCACTCCCTAAAAGAATAGGACTTTCTAAACACTTGGATAAGGATGAAAAAAAATTAACCTACCCTGAACTTTTTACTTGCCAAACAGTATCACAGATTTGAGGATGAGCCACTAAACACTTCGACCAATTATGTGATCTTGAACATTTGACTGATTTATGTATGTATGTGTTCCAATGAGTGGCAAATGCATCAATCATCGGTGTCCCGAACCCAATGGAAAACCTTGTGATGCAGCATACACTTGGTTGGGAGAATCCAGTTGGATTGAGCCAATTGATTTGCTATCAAATTCATCACTCTGGAATACTGCAAGGTAATAGGCTGACATCATGGTCGTGGGCCCAATAAAGAAGATCCAATATTCAAAAACAAAGAAATCTGGACCGAGTGTCTCACTGATGGGAAATGTAAGACACCACCGTGGAATTGTTGGAGTGAAGCATGATGATTTTTTCCCTCAATAATTCCAGACCTTGAGACATCACCCGTTGAATAGCAAGAAGTTCTAAAACATTGATGTTTAGGGAAGCCTTGTCATCCATCCATACGCATTGGAATTCCTGACCATTGAGATATGCACCTCATCCCTGAAGCGAGGCATGTGTGAAGAGATGGATCTCAGGATGAGGTGGCAGCAGAGAGACACCTATCACAGTATTGTTCTGATCTAACCACCAATCAAGATTGTATATGTTGATCCTGAGACGGACAAAATTGAACTGTAAATAAAAAAAATAAATGAAAAAATCTATTACTTTACGCTGCAAAAATAAATATCATGAATTTTCTGTTACAATGTGCACATATTTTAGTAGGGGTAAAGAGTAATTTAGATTTATTTCCTATTTTTCTGTGATGTTTAAAAGGTCGGTCAAATCGACCGAGTCACTACAGAGTAATAACAGATAAGATAAAAAGTGTTACTGAAAAAGACGTTTTATATAAATTTAGGAGGTTTTAGAAGTTACTCAAATGAAATTTGAAAACTACAAGCTGAATAAAAATATTTTAAATCGTGATATGAAAACTATCTTGATGGCCATGCCAGAATTCTTGCTCAATGTATTCATGGACAAATCTTTCGTAAAAATAATTAATCAAAAACCCAATTTTTTTATATCAAAAAGACTTGTAATGTTTATTAAAAGCTAACCAAATTTCATGAATAGTATGGATACTTTCATAATCAAAATGATTGGGCTCATATGGAAAATGTTAATGGGCAAAAATACCCTAACACCTATGTGCACAACTCTAAAGATAACTAAGATCATTGAAGACATATCAATGTGTAAACCCAATTGTTTTCTTTACATCTAAACTATACCAGCAACATAACACTTTGCCATAATTCCAAGAAAGAATTCTTCAACAAGATAAATGAAATTGGGCATAAAATATCTTTAGAAATCATCAAGAAAGGTAAAATGTTTGTTAAATTTTGCAGTAATATTCAACCTTCAAGTTCGGAGAAATACTTTGTAAAATTTCAAATTTTTTGGTTTTAAGTTAAAAAAGGGAAACATTTAATTTAATTTTTTTTTCAAAGGATACTGACAGAATTAGGGAGACGACATATGGCAACTTCTTCAGGAGGCCTCACGTCAATAAGTAGATGAGGAGAACTGTCCTCCTTTAACTGTTTGTATTCCTAGAAAAAACAAATTTCCAAGTTATTTTTCATCATATGTACAGATGAATATTATTATCTGGGCTCTGGAGCTGTGGCCACTAACAAATATTCATTTTGTCGAAAAGTACCATCACTATATAGTGTGATCAAAAAGAAAAACTAAAATAATAAAGAACTTTTACTGCTATATATATATATTTCTAGTTACATTCTTATATGAAGAATTTTTGAAAATATTTTAATGGTTATACAAATTAAGTAATAGCATATGTTTACAATTTACCCCGGATGAGCCTCCAATTTATTACATAACATATTATAATTTCGAATACCTTAAACTGAGTTAAATGATAATTTTGATTTACAAATTAAATAAATGTCAATATGTATCCAATTTATGATACTTGCCAACAAGATTGATACACAGTATTTTTAATACAAATATATTTTAATATACAAACAATTACACAATTTACAATAATGGTTATTACAAATAATGATCTATGTTTGTTTTGTAATTAAGCACAAAGCTACACAATGGGCTATCTGTGCTCTGCCCACCACGGGTATCGAAACCCGGATTCTAGCGTTGTAAGTCCGCAGACATACCGCTGTGCCACTGGGGGGCAATGATCTATGTACAAAAGTTTTATAAACTTACAAACAATATTTAGTCCTCTGTCTGGTCTGGAACTTCCTTGATATCTTATCAAGGGTTCACGATTAGTGAATAAATTTTGAGTTGATGTAGATACAGTTCACTTAACAGGGAGCTAGCTAGCTCTGTGTTTTTTAATCTTTGCATGCCAAGTTATTGACCGAGTCATATAATGTTTTTGTAAAAATACTAATGTCTGATGAGAATCCACTGAAGTTAAATGACATGTACTGTTCGAACTTTGTAAATGTTCCTGGTCAAATATTTGAAGTTCCTGATTAATAAGCATTACAACAATCACAGTTATAGCTTCCAAGGTTTATAGCACACCAACTATAGCAAACCAATAATGTATTCTGTCTTTTGGTATGTCGTGTTGATTATATTTATAGACGTGAGAAGAGTTTCTCGAAATTTCAGTTTATGCAACAATATAAACGACACACCGGCGTTTTCGTACACATATATATTGTTGATTCTTACACTTGAGAATTTTCTACAATTTTAGTGAATAGACGGGAATTTTGCAATACACATTTAACAGTATAAGTTATGTACATTTCTAAATATAAATTTAACTTAAACAAACATCGATTCTAAAATAGATATATGATAGTAAACCCAACACACATAAGACTCACAAAAAATAGGTATGTTGAAGGAAAACATGTGTATACTTACTTGACAAGTTAGTCTACTACAGTCATCTAACAAATGAAGTGTTTCAGTCTGGAAATAACAAAAATAAATCAATATCTTGTAAGAGTCATTTAAAACTGTCAAAAAATTGAATATATTCAAGAAAAGGGTAATACAAAATACATTACGTTAAGTTCTTAATGTCATTTAAGTCTTTTAATCTTTAAGCACAATTGTTTATGGTTATAGGTTTCTATATTTATTTCTATACGAAATTGTATTTCACTAAACCTTCACTTTAGATAATCCTAATACTTTCCCATTTAAGTAGTATTTAAACCAGAGTATACCTTAATTGGCCTATAATATTCAAAGTGTACCAAAAAGTTTTTAAATTATTTGCAAGATACTATTAACTTACCTTCAATCTGTAAGAAGAAAACTTATTCTTTTACTCTTAAGTTTGTTATGAACTCTTACCTTATCTGTTGGAGAAGCACCGCAGAACTGTTCGTAATCAATGAGTTTAGAAATTACTGGGTTATCTCCACATAAACTGCAAGTCTTCTGTTTTGATCGTAATGTTATCTTTCTAAAGCTACCTTCTTTTCCATCAAATAACAGGAGTTTTCCTGAAAAGGATGCTACAAATACACATCGAAAATTATAATATCTGAAGTATTAATAATACTTTATCTTATCATATTTTACTGAAATAGTCTTTCCTAAAGAATTGGTTTCAAGTAGTCCATCTGTTGTTTTTTTTTTCAAGAATTTAAGTCCAAGAATGTTTGATATTATGTTTAGCATGATCTGAACCTTTTATAAAATTGTATCAGTGTTTGATTAACTGATAACAGTGTTCCAATTTAGTTTCAAGTGGGTTACTAATAGCTCTTGACAAAACTGTAGTAGTAAAATATTGAGCCAATAAAAATACTTTCTGGAGATATAGTTCATTATTATATTTACATTTATACAAAATATTAATTGGAAATAAAAAATACAACAGTTAGCAACCTGTGGCTCCCCCTTTATTTGTGTACATAATATATATGATATAAACCTAAACTTACATCCAAGTCCTGCAGCTATCTTGATTGCTTCTAAAGCTTGAAGGCAACCAATTGTTCCAGGAACTTCAAATAACAAAATTATTCAAAATAGTTTTAACAAAGCCTTCAAAACAAAATATCAAAGCAACTTAAAAACATACTTCACAAAACTTGCTTAAATATAAATTTTAAAACTATTCAATAAATAAAGTTTAACAAAACTTGAATTTAAAAAAATACGAAATGAAAAACTTCCATGAAAACAAAATCTTATAAAGCTAGAACTTATCCATCAAAAATGTTTAAAGGGATGTCATCTAATTAAATAAACTCAGTCTAAGAAGGTATAATTTATCTTACCAACACCAAGAACACCACCATCAGAACAGTTGGTAACAGTTTCTGGAGGAGGAGGGGAGGGGTGTATGCAGCGATAACATGGACCACCATCAAAATTGTACACTGTCAACTGACAGAAAAAGATTTCACAATTGACACACCAAATGTGTTCTTTTATATTTTTACATATAAATTATGCATTTTACATACATTTTATCTTACCTAATAATTTTTGGAAAATATGGGCATTTTAAACAAATTATACATTCACAAACTTTGCAACTTTTATATCACACTATAAAACTTGAAATAAACAGACTACTTGTTCTTCATGTATCATCTTGTATTATTCGTTATGTGTTGCTGATAATTTAATTTTAATCTTTTGGTCTCTTTAAATAATGCATATTCTTATCATAAAATACTTTTTTCAGTATGTATCCATAGATTAATGTTTTATAACAAAATGCTTAATTATAAATTTATGTTTGTGGACAGATTCAAGATATCTATGAGCCATTTTCTTGGAAAGCCAATACTACAAGCAGTTAAATATAACATTAAAAGACAACAAGGGATTTTTTGGACCATCTAGGCCATCTTATCCACTAAGTTAAACTAAAAACCTCTTCAAAAAATGACAAAAGATTAGTAAAGCAAGATTTTCCTCTAGTGAAACCATGCTGACTATCTAACAAAATTTGAAACTTTGTTAAATAATTTTGTAAAGTATTATTTAGCAGACTTTCAAAAACTTTTCCCACAACTGATGTAAGACTAATAGGCCTATAATTACTGGGACAATTTTTATCACTTCCCTATATATTCGTGTCAGTGTAAACTACTTGTTACCGATGATGACAAAACCTTGTCAAAACATTGTACATTTGCTGTTATGTTAAACTTATATTAAAGTTTTTCCTCATAGCCCATTCACAGGTGAAAGTTCTCCATCTATAGATGGAAATCTATCATTTAATGTAAAATAAACACATTTTACTGCCAGCACCATTGCTGTAATCTTTATTGGTCTCAACTTCCAACCATTGTCATTTTTGCAAGAACAGGGTCATAACTGGTTAATTTAGTGATGTTTTTTAATGTGTAGCTGAACATGTATGTAAAAGGTTTGAGCAATAACCTTTAAAAACCTTAACTAGCCTCGTGTGATTATTAGATTGGTACATCTGGTAACATGACAAATTATAAGTAATTTTTTAATGTCTTTTTTTCTACAAATTCAAGTTAAAATTTAATACTAAAAACTGTCCAAAATGGCTCGGTATGCATCTTAAAAACATGTACAATCCCAGAGCTTTTTTGGGGCCTAGGTCTATGGCTATATTTCAATCAAAATAATCATTGTACACTTTCACCCTTGTAACTTCTACCAGAACACAAGTTCAGGAAAGTAAGAGATGTGGTGTTACAAAAATAAAACAGAAAATGTAAAAAATGTAAAAAATGTAGTTTGTTTCTCAGTTTTTGATTTTGTATTGAATTAAACACAATTATGGCCTTGATTTTTGAAGTTATATAAATTATTTTTCCATGAACTGGCATGGATTATCACCCACTATAAATCAGTATCCTTTCTTGTTAAAGATATTTCCACATAATGTTGGTAAAAATCATTACTGTAATACTAAGGTTCTCAGCCTGTGGTCTTCAGACCTTTAGAGATCCATGAGCATTCTACAGGGATAAAAAAAATGGTAAAAACTGAGATTCCATATAATAAAGAAAAAGATGAAACAATGCTATGTTTGATTAAATAAAAATAATACTTTAAATTTCATTAACTTGACTGATGAAACAATGAATTCTAATCAGTAATAAAGATAGTTTGAACAATATATTTAATTAGTTTTGCTCATTACTGGGTATATTTTTAGATCTGATCTATTCAGGTAGCTGGCATTGTTATTAATTACATACTTATTTACGTCATTGTCACTTTTATAGAAAGTAGGATCAGTTTCTACAGATAGACCTATATGAATATGGGAGGCTTGTAAGATTGTGTTTGGTTAATGAACAAGGCCCATGAGGAATAAAAAGGTAAGAACCATTGCTTCAATGACTTTGAGTTCCTAAAACATTAATTTTCTTTTATTTACAAAAAGGTACTTAACAAATGGTTTGCTGCAAAATCATTAGGGATATATCTTAGTGACTTTAGTACACTCTTGTAAAAGTAAAACTTAGAACATGAAATTGTGATTTTGCTATCTGTACACAATTCTTAAATCTGATAAACCTTGAATGTATCTGTCTGAAAACACTAGAGTTAGAGACTTACCTGTCCTTCGAAACGCAGGGCACTTCCTGAAATTAGGGGTTTCTTCAACAAAACACAGGCATCATTCAATAAATAACGTGATGCAACGTTGTCAGTGGCATCAATTATAATATCATATCTACAATGATTAAGAATAAAATTTTTGAAATAGTGAAAAAAAGAAGAAGAAAAAGATTGGACTAATTTAAGTTTATATGCACAAGAACAGAATTAGAAAATAAAAATAATTCACCCATAACATGGAAGGTATAAAATACAGATGCTTTTCACTGTTGAAATATGTATACTGTACAACTTATGAGAGAATTAACAACTTCAAAAGTCAGTTATAATTTGAGTGTAGTTGTCGTTCCTATATCTACCTTTTGACTCTTTTATCATGAAAGACTGAATAACTATAAACCTTCCCTCCCTAAGCTTTTCAAAGTACCTCTGGGTAACATAGTAAGCTTGTTTACTACTGAATTAGTTTGGACGAGGTAGTGTTAAGAGCTACAGGACAGCCATACAAGTGGAACAGTTTTGCAATAAAATCTCATACAAATTTACACCATACAAATCTTCATATCAAAGTTTATGAAAGATAATATACCTCAAAAGTAGATAAACATAATGGAGGCATCCACAAACCTGTAGTATTTTCTTTCATTAAAAATACCTGAAAATCTATGCATTTTCTTATAGCAAAGCCATATCAGGCTGTCTGCTATGTCCATAGAAGAGAGTTGAACCCCTGGTTTTAGCAATGTAAATTGGAAGACTTACCACTGTCCTACTGGGGGACTACCTGAAAATACACTTAAGTCTTATCTTACTTAATTAGACAATTTAGTGTATATTTTTAGTCATGTACTTAAATCCCTCAACTCAGCTGGAAAAAAATTATGGTAGGTTTTCTTGAAATTGTTTTTTATGGTATTTTTCTTCAATTTACAGGGTTTTCACATATTTCATTTGATTACTTTCGACATGCTTGTGCCTTTCCAAGTTCTTTTTACAACCTCAAAGAATTATGAGCAAACTTGTAACAATGTTGTGTTGGGGTGATACCTATATTAAACTATAGTTAAACTTTAAGTAGTTGCCAGACACACTGACAATGGAAGTGGTTTTGACCTGCTGCTTTTCAAAACAATGAAGCTAAACTATCGAAATATCACTATTAAAACTATTGACACTGCAACCATCAATGTCCTAATAGTATTATCACAGTAGTCCCCTTTTTACAACACTTACTGAGTGCACCAAGCTGTATATAACTTGACTGCATATATTATTCAATCCACCAACAGTGCTCAATGTTGCAACCTTAGCCAATAAAGCCTAGAAGACCAATGAATGAGTAGAAAGATGTCTTCAATTAGCAAAGAGTTTGAGCATTAGATTGCAATGCAGTTACAAGTATCCTAAAACAAACTTTCTGGCAATACTCAACCCTACTGTTTAGCTATTTTAATAAAAATATTTTATAACTCAATTAGCTGTAGTAAGCACTTTGTTTTTCTTATAACACCATGGGCTAATATATTACACATTATAATTATTGATAGTTATACAGCACATAGTTATGTGTGTTCGATGATTTCAATTTTTTTTGGGAAGTTTAATATTGATTAATTAATTGATTTTGGAAATTCTTAAATTCTGCTGCACTGATAAGTAACCTGGTATTTTCTAATATGTCATACTTTTCAGGAAAACATCTTAATTTGTAAGCTAATGGAATTGTTTGTGCATAAAATCAAGCATCAAAACTTTCATTTCCATTTTCACAAGGAAAACCTGTTAGATTTGTTTATTTAAGAAATATCATATAGCTTTGCAAGGACTATCTGCACTAACTGTCCTAATTTTGAATTGATAAAAGATAGACAACTACGTAATAGCATCCACTGCAAACTTTTATAACACATACAAGGCCCTAAAGTGTCGAATGCTACTTGCAGCAACAGGATGCAAACCTTGAACCATTAGGTTCACAATTCTGCATGGCTGACTCCAAACTTTAAACATTAAATCTTATTAGAAATTAAAACAGTTACAGTTATCATTTCAGTCAGTTATGCTTCAAGATATGACTGAACAGAATTTTTTAATTTCCAAATGTTAAGAAAAATCTCTGGAGATATCCTGATTAGTGTGAAACTTTTTTAAAATTCAACAATATCATAACAACAGGACATGAATATATTATAAATAACATATAATAATTCATACTCACAAGGAAATTATTTTTAACTTAAATTGATAGTTGGGGAAAATGTTCTTGAAGGAAATTCAAAAAATTACCTCTATTGCTAGAAATAATAAGAGGTGTGTACATGTAGAAATACCAGTGTACAGGAATAAGCGTAACCATATCTAACATTTACAACATTGATATCTTAAACATCTTGTAATTAGAAAATCATGTATAATGCTTTGACAAGTCACATTCATATATATATATATATATATCAAATAAATAAAACACTGAAATTCTTGGTTCTAGTTGAAGAAAGCCTAACAATTGGATCAACAGTCTTTGGTGTCAGTCAACAAATGGAGTGAAGGCAAACATGACTTGAATAAACTACATATTAAATACATTCTTCAGAGAGAAAGAGCCACAGATGGTGAAATGTTTACTGGAAAGTAAAATAACAAGTAGAAATTGTGCTAATTTACACATACAAATTCTACTGATGTGCTCTTACTCTGTCAATCACACCAACAACTGTAAGCTCTAATGACAATAAAATTCTACTGATGTGTTCTTACTCTGTCAATCATACCAACAACTGTAAGCTCTAATGACAATAAAATTCTACTGATGTGTTCTTACTCTGTCAATCATACCAACAACTGTAAGCTCTAATGACAATAAAATTCTACTGATGTGTTCTTACTCTGTCAATCACACCAACAACTGTAAGCTCTAATGATAATTACTCTAATTTCTGTCACCTTTCACTGAACACAAAATTCTCAATTAATGGACATAAAAAAAGTATGTAATAACTTGAGACTGTGTTATTTATCTACAGATAAGCATTATGCTCTCAGCATAAAATAAATTAATAACAACAGATTTAATTCTGGATTAACATTTGTGTTGTGAGTGCAAATTATTACAAATCTATTGTTGATACTAAAGGATACTGGGAGATTACCTCTTCTGCATTGTTGCTTTTCAGCAAGACATGATGAGAAACACACTTTACCGATGAGTTTAAGCTGGAAAAGAAAAAAAGAAGAGTTCAAATACAAAAAATTATAGCATTGCCTTATATAACACACAAAATCCAATTGTATAACAATCGAACAGCTCTTTTCACACAACAAAATAAAGATGATGTACCAAATGCAAATCTAATGTTATTAAACTTAACATTCTCCTATATTAAATATGTACTGGGTGTCCCAGAAGTCTGGACCCATAGGGAAAATATATATTATATTCTTAAAGTTAAACAAACATATTTCTAATGTCAGTTGTACATATTTCAGGAAAAAAATATCATTATAGCACAGTATACCAAGAATTGACATGCGTATGGCTATTAATGGCATGCAATTTGAATAATTAATAAATTAAGAAGACATTGTGTATTTTTCCCTATAGCTCCAGACTTCTGGGACACCCTGTATTTCCGACAGAAACTCACCTACACACACACAGAATTGCTGTGTTTCTTAAGCACCTGCCTAAGAGATTTGCATTCCATTAGCTTTGAGCTAACTTCTACCTAACCTCACATGTTTAATTTGAATAGTACTAGTGCATAATATCATCATGTAACAATAGCCCTCCACTAAGAGGAGGGCAACACAATCTCCAAGCACAGTAACTCTCCTTAAGCCCTTAAGCTTTCACACTCAAGATAGCTTTATTCTTAGATGAAGCAAAAAAAAAAAGGTAGCACCAGAAGTGAGGAGATCAAATGGGAATGTGTGAAGAGATGAGTATCTATAGGAAATGCATTTTCAGTATAAAAGAACAATGTTAAATTCTCAGATGATGCCTCACCTCTGCACATAGAATTACTAGAATCCCATGCTTAATTATTGGAGGGGGGGCTGGTGCAAATTTTAAACCTAGTGTGACATCTATTGGCAGAGGCTTTATAGGGGCATACCAGTGGGACACCACACCTCATCTCAACCGGAGTATACTTTTCATTTGAGAGGAAATAGGGAGAGACAAAAGAGCCCCAAAAGTTTCAGGAATGGGTAGAATTCAAACATGGTCAACCGAGCACCTGCATGGAAGTAGGACGAGAGGATCACTGAAGAAGAAAGGATAGAAATAAGGAGAGGACAAGAGAAGAAAACCATACAGCAACTGTAATGGCAATTGTATGAGATAAAACTGCCTAAAAATCAGCAATCCATGGCCGAACAACCAAGTGAAAAGAACCAAAACATGGGCCAAAGTAGGATGGTCCAGATGAAGGGAAAGACAGACAGATCAATGTTAAAAAAACCCAAAACAAATGATAGATGGCCAGGGGTGAAAACAACAGGACTGGAATCAGAAAAAGGACACACAAATGGAGAGTCCGGCATTGTAAGGAATAGATTGGACAAATCCAACATGTGAAATAGAAGTGACCATATCCCTGGAAGACAGATGCAGTAGGAGAAAGGGCTGAGCCTGCTAAAAGGCACCACCACCAACAAGGAGTCTTGAGTATTAAAATGAGGACACAAGGTAGAAGACAAGGAGGAGGATGGGTATACATAAAGAGAGGAGACTAGTCCGGGCTGAAAGTATCTGTAAAACTGGCCAAAGGATGAGGAACCAAAGTCCAGAAGAGGGAGAACTTTGGAACTGAGAGTAGCAAAGGTAGTGATGAGAGGCAAGTCCAACAAAATCAAAGGGTGGAGAGACCAAACTATGGGTAGAATCCTGTTAGGATGAGAGAGACAAACCACCACCACGTTCAGAGTTCTAGACACATGAATAGACATAAGACAAATCAAATAGGAAAATAATCCCAAAATAGCATGAAATAGAATGGGTACTCCTTTGATGGTTGAAATTAGCAACGATTATGGAAGGGATGGAATGAATCCTGATCAACCAATCAACAAGAGGGAGGAAATGTTAAAAACACTTCATGGACAATGAGAAGGTAAAGAGCATAGATTTAGAATGAATACTTCACTAGGGCCCACATTCCCTAAGGCATGTAATTGTTCTTAGACATCCTCCCAGGTTGACAGAGAGAGAAGTATCAGAGAAAAGATGGAGATCCAGTCAGGGGGCAGAAAGTGTAGGTGTGTGTGTGAGAAAAGACTTGGAAGGTGTGACAAGCCAGCCCAGCTAAGCAGCCTTCCACAGAATAATACAAGTATGAAAGAAATTCTCCTGAGAAGAGGCAAGGAGAAGCTAATAATTCATGAAAAATAGGAAGTCAAGTCCAGTCCCAAACTAAGAACAAGGTGAACAAATGCCCACATAAGTTGAGGAAGGAATGTATGAGGAGACATAAAGCCCAGAGGAATAGTAAGTAATTAGAAGACACAATCCCTACAGATGAAAAAAAGAAAAACTTTTGAAAGACAGGATGATCAGAATATGTAAAAAAAGTGTCCAAAATATCAATCATGGTCACACACAGTCCATGCGAAAAACAAACAATAGGGAGAAGGGATACTCCCCACATACAACCAAGGAATGATAAGAAACTGGTAGAAAGACACCAGAATCCAGTCACCCCAAGAACACAAAAAGACTAGAGTAAAACCAGATGTAAAGGTAAATACCCTCTCAATGGTGTTATCAGCTAAAAAATCTGACACCACATCTTTGAGACACTGAAGACAAAGAGGAACAGAGGGAGGAGGAATGGAGATGGAAAGGGAAGAAGGGGAAGTGAAATGGAGAGAGGCTGCAGGTGAGAACCAGAATAACCCATCTAGCGGACGAAATTTGAAACCGAAGGTTGGCAAAGAAAGACAGGTGGGTGCCACATAACTAACAGGGTAGTTGCCATCAAAATGAGCAACAACCCCAAGATTATGAAATAGGAGGGCAGAAAGAAAAAGACCAAAAAGGTGAGACAAAAAAGATTGATCAGGCCTAGTAACAGGAATAGAACATCAAAGATGAGAAAATACAGTTGAAAATGAGGAACTGAGAATGGGGCCACAACAGTCTGGGTCTCCAGTGGATCAAAAACACCAAAAACCTCTGGACAAAGAAATGGAGCCTGATGAAGATTACATATAACAATGTGAGGAGACAACATACACTTGTTAGGAGAGCAATCTATTCCAACAGCAGAGGAACCAACCAAAGAGATATAGAATAGCAGAAGAATTATGGGTCAATGTAGAGAAAAGAAGAGAACAAACCTCTCTAGAATATATTCCCCTGGAGTACCATGAGTTGCCTCAGTCAGAAAGTAAAGTAGCAGGAGGTAACATAAGAGGGTGGTAAGAAAGATAAAAGCAAGAAAGGCTGGCATTGTAAAGGTAAAACAGAAGTTAAGAGGTCCACTCCCCAAATGGGGAAAAAAAAAAAGAGTCCAAAGAGTAGGAATCGAGGAATGGAAATGAAGAACGTCTGTAAGTCGAGATAAAACAGTCAAGTAGACTAGGAGGATGAGGCCTGTTAGCATAAGGGTGCAGTTTATCAAGAAACGAGACTTCAGGGACCCAAAAGTTAGGTAAAAATGGGAAAACAAAAGGGAGAGAGAAATAAAAGAATATACCTGAGAAGTCATGTCAAGGAAGAAAATAGAAGAGTGAGGATAGCCCTCCATAAACAAAGCAATGCCTAGAGTAAACCTTGATGGGGGAAATAGCAGGTCAAATCACCATCATCCTGATTATGTTGAAATTGGGGAGAATCAAAGTTGCCCGAAAGGATGGGAAAAGAAGACCAAATGAGCATGAACAAACCCACAACATGTGGAACAATGGTTATCACATCCACCACAGACAATGAGTTCCAGAAGCCACAAAGACTCAGGTCTCCTGTTAGGAATACCATCACTGTCATGGGAGGAAACAGAAATTACTGTCACTTGACAAGTTATATTGGATAAATAGAAAAAAACCTTGTCTGGGTTCCTTTAAGAATAAAAGAAACCAGTGAAACTGAAATGAATATTAAGTTTTCATAAACTACTGTAGGTCTCACATACATTAATAAAAGTTTAAAACCCATCTATTCTAGACAGTGCCAAGAAAAAGAATGAAGTTATCTTGAGTGCAAGTGCTTAAGGGGAGTTATTGCATATGGAGGTTGTGTCACCCTCCTATTGGTAGAGGGATAATGTTGCATCATGACATAATCATGTACCAGCACAGTTCATGTTAAACACCTGAATTTAGGTTAGATCTAGCTTAAAGCTAGTGGCAAGTAAGTAAGTCTCTTAGACAGACATATGAGGATTATTACAATTCTGTGTGAGAAGTTGAGGTATCATCTCAGAATGTCCTTTACATCATAACATAAAATTTCTATTCTGAAATTCTTCATTTCTGTGCAAGGAGATAGATGTTTATGTTTAAATTAGATATATACTAGATGTAAAAGTGTTATTAAAGTAACCTCAAGACTTAAAAATCCACAAAAATTGTGAAACACGTCTTGTTGAAGAATGGTGTCAAGTAATATGTTTTAAATCATACATCTTGAAAATTTAATGGTTAAAATGTTATTACTTTAGTTTGATAAGGACAAAAGTCTGTCAGAACATGACCTTAGCGTCAAATTAATCAATTAATATAGAAACATTTTCAGCAAGTGATAACTCTTAAAAAAAGAAAACATAGCAAAGTTTGCTCATGCTCATTATACATAGGCCTAACCCCTAAAACAACCCAAAAATTATGGATGAACAGTACATGGCAGACAATAATAATAAGTCAACAGCACAAGACCATTATTGATAAAACTATTATACCTGGAAACAGCAAGAATAATGGAAAGAGATTTTGGTGTCCCAACTCCATGTTCTTTATGAAGAATCTGTCTGTGAAGATTACTCAGTTCTACAGAATCATAGTCAACAACCCCAATAGTTCCTTTGGGAATGAAAAAAAAATGCTTTTAAAATCATAACTATAAACAGAAGTTTCTTACCACATATTATGTAAAACTTTGCCATATACGCAACTAAATTTTTAAACCATATTAGTAGATGTTATAGTGTTACATTGTAATATATACATAGATGAATGCAAACACAAAGCTAAGTTTTATCATTTAGCAGTCTACATTCAAAATTTAGACGATGGATATAAAAATCAACTTCTATATATAAGTTGCTCAAAATTTAAGAACATGATAAAATTATCTACTGTTCTGCTAAAAAATTTTCTATGGCAAAAGTGCTAATTTTTAATTTTTTTACCAATATATATATATATATATATATATGTATATATATATATTGGCTTTGAATATTTATTGTAAACATTTTGAGAGTTAAATATTTTTTTGTATATTTATACACAAAATACGGTTTTGTATTGTATTATCTCTATCTTCCTTAATACGCATCTCAAAAAATAAGCACTGTAACTGATTTCTATAATATTTATATATTCTAACTCTGACATAAATTTATGAGGCACTTTACACACCATGTGGATCTTTTATTTTTGAAATTCTTATGCCTAATAAAGAAAAATATATATATAACAAGTCTGATCTTTCTCTAAACCAAACAAAAAAGAAATCTGCAACACTGATGTAGTGAACATAAAACATGCTTAATTCCAATTAGGCCTAGCATGCAGTATTTGCAGCATATTGTTTCATAATTTAAAATGAAGTTTTTCTTGAATTTTTAGTAGAACTTTAAAGTTCAATATTTTGATTTCTGCTTGCTGTTGTTTCCAATCAGAAGTTACACAATATCTATAAGTTAATAAAATTGAGGGTAAGATTAACTTAATACAATACCTCACTTCTAATACAAAGGAACATTAACTCATTCAAGATAGTACTCAACAAAAACAAAGGTAAAGATATGGCTATTAGATGTAGGATAATTTTATGCATGTCTCATATGTTAAAAATCTACAAAATCCCAAAATTCTCCTGACTCCTGCAAGCATGAACCTGAAAACTATCTTGAAGCTAAGAAATTAAGATGCATTATTTTTTTTACATGGGATTAAAAAATTCTTTATTCAATTAGACATACCAACCTAGGGAGAAAATTTAACACTTTTTCAAAGTAAGGTATAAAAATTGCATGACATAAAACATATCATATAAAATATATTTAAGAATAAGAAATAGAATATCTTGATTTTCAGAAAACAATTATTTACCTACTCCAGCTGCAGCCAGATAGATAGCTGCTGGACATCCAAGACCACCAGCTCCCACAATTAAAACTGACGCTTTTTTCAACTTTTGTTGACCTAAAACGTTTTTTAATATATACATAAGTATTGAAAATATTATTATAACCAGCTTATGTAATGTGGATCCTAAAATAGCAGTTTGTCTAAACCAACTTAAAGTATGCCCAATCTTATCACTTTCTTCTTAAGAATTAGAAATAAAATTATGATTCTTTGTTAATTAACATTACACCTATTCATACTTATCACCTATTTAGATTTTTATTCATGAAAGATGTATATATTTTTTCAATATTAAAAAAACAGTGGTTTATGTAAAAAAAGGGTTAAGAGATAATTTCTATAACATGTCGCAATGCTTTTGAAATAGAAAAACATCAGGGACAGTACCAATGAAACACAATCTCTCAAGATACTACATTGCCAGTCACTAAACTCTAGCACCACAAAAAATTAAATACACGAAGTAAATTCTTAAACACTTGTACATGAGTGAATGTTAGAACAAATTGGAGATAAAAGTAAGAAAAGAGAGACAGGAAATACACCATATGATATAAATATGCCACAAATACGTGTAACTATTAAAATAAACTTAATTCATGCTACTGTTTTTCCTGTTTGGCATTGACTCGATTATATGCATTTGCATACTGTATCTACTCACAAGTGTTACTACTAGGCAGTAAATAAAAGAAAATCTACCTCCTACACCAAAGTCTGGCAGAATGAGCTGTCGACTGTACCTAGCAACATCTTCTTTTGACAGCTGAGAACACAGATTTTCTGGAGATTCCAATGTTGCAGTCGAAGCAGCAATTTTAGTGCTTGGGTGAGAATTACTCATTTGATCAAGCTCAGATTTAGGTACCTAAAAAATATAACGTTGTAATGTATTTTATCATTATGTAACAGGCGTTGGGCATGAATTTTATTCTAACTTTTAAGAATCTAACACTAGTAACACCTTAGTTAGTACTAGCTACCATACTTGCAGAACACGATAACTTGTATAAGTTAAAACAAGTTATTGCGCTAATATAAATAAGGATAATTATTATTATATTAATATCATCAGTAGTCATTCAATGATTCACTCAGCATTGTCACTAGTCAGTTTTCGTCACTAATTAAGTAATATATAAATTATACGTCATTACTTGTTCAATCCGTAACACTAATACGCTAGATTAATATTTCTGATACAAACGTATTTTGTGAGCAATGTCTTCAGTCTCATGATTTCACTATCTTTTTCTTCAAGCAATTGTTTAAAATTTGGCATTTGAAATTCTTCTTCTTGGAGACCCATCATATTTGAAAATTACAAAATTGTGAGTGAGTCAGTGACATCTGTTGGAAGAGTCGTACTAAACTAATGAAATTGCATCTTTATTAATTTATTAAAATAATACCTACATCTTTATCTTAATTAATATTAAGCAGTGGCATATTTTTATAATTCTGGTGAAATTATAAATGTAATTTAAGAATTCAAGTAAAAAAGTATGTTAGACATTAGTACAGAGATTAGTTGAGGAAAATGTGGTGACGATGAACCTACTTTTTTCGAAATGAAGTTTGGAGACGGCTTGAACGGGTAGTGAAAGAAACTTTATTACAAATGTTTGTTTATTTGAATTTATGCACAAAGTTACACAATAGGCTATCTGTGCTCTGCCCACCACGGGTATCGAAACCCGGTTTCTAGCGTTGTAAGTCCGCAGACATACCGCTGTGTCACTGGGGGCTATTACAAATGTAGAACATTTAGACAAGCTGATAATGACAAAAGCGTGTCGTAAAGTTGTTCATATGTAATAAAGCTTATTTCACTACCCATTCAAGCCGTCTCCAAACTTCATTAGTTGTAGAAAAGTATTCCATAGACCTGGTTCAGTAATTGAGTGATGTAGTGTACACATCTTATTGTTATAAGCTATATTTTTAATATAGCAATTTAATTGTTGGCTAGAAAATGCTGCGGGTCTGAATCAAATAATTTAAATAAAAATAATAATAACATAGGCCTATAACATCCAGACTTTGTTACAGACTCCTAAGTGAAACATTGAATATGGTAAAACAGTGTTTACCTGAATTGTTATATTTAATATTTCCACTGTTATCAACAGAATTACTGCACTGGCTTGGCCGCCAATTTTGATTTTACATCTTTTAATCGTCGTTTAGTTATAAATACAACATAGGTGTGAAGTATGGAGAGTTTTTCAAGAATATAGTAGTTGAACCAGGCAGTGTGTTTGCTTAACGTATTTGATCTGTGTTTGTCATTGCATTTATAGTGTTACGTCTCCGTTCGTTAATTGATTTTCCGTAAATTCGTTCTGACGAAACTTTAGCGACACAAGTCCTTACTTAATAAAACTGGTTTATTCTTTCCG
>NW_013666409.1:287584-291340 GCF_000517525.1 Limulus polyphemus
CACGAATAATCCAGTATTTGCTAGGTGCCCTCTATTCTTGTATATAAGTGCGCCAGACAATTAATCGGAATTTGAATTGCAGACAGACAGTTATAGAGACGGACAATTGAGTGAAGCGCGGTAGTGATGTAAGTAAAGTGTGTGAATCGTTCGTTGAGAATTATAGCGTATGTTTAAACGACTGTGGAAATTAAGTGTATTACAGAGTTGAATTGAGGAAGAATAAACTAGTTTTATTTAAAAAAAGACTTGTATCGCAAAAGTTTCATCCTAAAGAAATTATACGAAAAATTAACAAACGACCAGAGATGTAACAGTACTTATATGTTCAATTGTGTATTTTGTATTTATCGTTATTACTATTTAGTTTTTATGTATCTTCAGTATAAGTTTATAAAAAAATTTTAGAGTTATACAATAACTTACTCTGAAGAGTAACTGACGAAGTTCTAAACCAATAGAAATAATTATTATGAAAGACTATGTAAATTTTGTGTTTTATTATACATATAATATACACATATTATAGGTATGTATATATATATTGATTGATTAATTGATTGTTTGAAGTTAAGCACAAAGCTATAGAATGGGCTATCTGTGCTCTGCCCACCACGGGTATCGAAACCCGGTTTCTAGCGTTGTAAGTCCGCAGACATGCCGCTGGGCCACTGGGGGGAATGTATATATATATATACATATACATACAATATTCGAAAGTTACCTGTACAGATTTGTTCAATTGGTTCAAATTTCCCAGCTTAAAGACAAACTTTTGTAAACACGCTTACTGTAACTTTGACGACTTCATCTTGTAAGCTTAATATACTCGTTGTATATCGGCAATTGAAATTTCTTTTTTATATTGTAATTGCTTTTACTACACATTTTATCGGATAATGTTTTATTTCTAAATAATAATATTTATATGTATTCTTCAACAGAAATACACCACTTTTTTTTTTCTCCATTCTGTTTTCAAAAGAACCCTCCTTTGAATATATGATTTACTGTTGTTTAGCCCGGCATGGCTAGGTGGTTAGGGCGATCGACTCGCAATCTGCGGGTCGCATGTTCGAATCCCCATCCCAACAAAAGAGTAGCCCAAGAGTTGGCGGTGGGTCAATTAAAAAGTTTGGTTGTGTTTGCAAAATTCTCGACTGACTCCATAGTAATGCTTCTGAATCTGAAAAGCAAAAATACACTGCTAAATTAGGGATGGCTAGCGCAGATAGCCCTTGTGTAGCTTTGCGCGAAATTCAAAAACAAACAAAGAAACAAACTGTTGTTTATTAGGTTATTAAACTGCTTTATCATCATTTTCATAAAATGCACTTTTAGTGTGTCTGTGTGTATTTTAGGGCAAAACCACATGTGGCTATCTGTCGTATCCACTGCGAGGAATCGAACCCCGTCAATTTTCGTTGTAAGTCTGTAAACCTACTGCTAACCCACCGGGGGCCAATATAATAATTTAGAAACCATATACTTTGATCACATCACTACTCACCTCCAACTATTTTTCAGGTCACGAATAGTGGGATTGACCGTCACATTATAACGCCCCCACAGCTGAAAGGGCAAGCATGTTTGGTGTGACGGGGATTCGAGCGCCCTAACCACCTGGCCATGCCGGGCCTATGATGGTTTGTCTCTAAATAATTCTAACATATTGGCGCACTTGACACTTAAATTGCTCCCTAGTTGAATAAGCAGTTCTAACTATAAATTGTATTACCAGTTCTAGTCTGAAATGTCCATTTTTGTAATGGAAGGAACGATAATACAACATGATATAAGTTAACAAAAAGAGAAGAAACTAATAACCAGAACGATTTTTCTACTCATATGCCACTTAGAAAAATTTGTATTGTGTAAAATACATTCCTTCTCTAAAACAAAGAAACAAACAAAGCAGAAAAACAAAACATAAAACTAAAATAACCTACAAAATCAAACCACAATATAATGAAAGACAAACGAAATATACGCAGCCAAGAGGATCACGGATGGTCATCAATTGGTTCTCTCTATTCTCTACTTTCATTGCTGAGATCGTCTTTTCAATTATTCTGTGTTCCCGCTTCATTAGCCATTGTGATTGTTAGTGAAGTGGCTATCCATTCATGAAAGTGACATTTCCTCTCCAATGATTAAAAAGAGGCTTGATGAGTTGATTCATAAACTCTCATTCCTTGTCAGATTGGAAAATCCTGCAAGACCAAAAATATGCAAGAAATTTCCTCCATTCGCCAAGTAACCTTTTGTACAGTCTTGCATTGCAAGAGGTGAAGCTTCGAAACGTTGTCCATGAAATAACCAATGTAATTGTACTCATCATAAGGGCCATGCCACATGTAAATTAGACCAACCTAAATATACAGTGTCCCAAAAATTCTCCTGAACCAACCGGAGATGGCTCAATTAAAAAGTTTGGTTGTGTTTGCAAAATTCTCGACTGACTCCATAGTAATGCTTTTGAATCTGAAAAGCAAAAAATAATTACCTTTCATGACGCCAAGCAGCTGACAAGCTCTTCGAAAACGGCATCTCGCTATGGTATCTTCACCATAATGTACAAGCAGCTAAGAACCTACCACCGAAGCCACTGCAATGCTTCAACTGCCAGCGGCTTGAGCACACCCAAACAGCCTGTACAACTGCAACTAGATGCATCTGGTGTGGTGAGCTACGTCCTGTCACCAACTGCTGCCAGAAACAACGCTAGGAGACATTCTGTGCAAAATGTGGAGACCTCCACACGGCATCTTAATTACTATGGATGCCCCAGATACAGACAGGTAACGCAAATCAGAAGACAGGTAAGCAACAATATTATTAACCAATCTTTTCTCTCAGGCTAAGCCACCTATGCTAAATGGACCTTAAACTCCATCTAAACCAGTAACGGTTACCTTCAACCAAGTCGGTCCAACAGCACCCAGTTCCTACGATCACCCAGAACCCAGCCTCCATTACCTCCAAGTGAACTTCGCCGATGCTGCCAATGTATCGGTTATCAATAGCTAGCCATCTGACCCTAAACTGAGCCTAAACGACATATATTCCCGAATAACTGGTTCTGTGGAAGAAGTCATATACACTTTTCACAAAGCATCCACCAAGTCAGAACAAATATCAACACTCGCCACCGAAATCGGGTTAGCAGCTGCTTTCTACTTCGATATGGATACTGTCAACCCAGTCCATCTCACCAGCATTATTATTGAAGGAGCGCAAGTCTTCGCCTATCCAGGTAAGCCATTTATTTTTCTTCCATAACTAATAGTGTGTTTTTCTACACAATATTATACAAAGAAGTCTGTATCATAAAAAATCGAACTACTTGAACTCTGTAATACTTTAAAAGCCGACGTTTTTAGCATAAATAAGACGTTCCTAAACGCAAGCCCCCAGTGGCACAGCGGTATGTCTGCGAACTTACAACGCTAGAAACCGTGTTTCGATACCTGTGGTGGGCAGAGCACAGATAGCCCTTTGCGTAGCTTTGTGCATAATTACAAACTAAACAAACTCCTAAATGCAAGTATTAATTTTCTGTTGCCAAACTACCAAATCACCCCAAAACCCAAAACTCTTGATACACACGAAATAGCCTTGCTATACAAAAAGAACCTGAATATCACTTTCCATTCACACACGCTTCCCTATAATAATGAATCCATTTTATGCAACATACACTTACCTAACAAAACTACCATCTCTATATTAGCTCACCAACCTGATCCCGACATT
>NW_013666409.1:292022-297051 GCF_000517525.1 Limulus polyphemus
TTCCACTGTCCAAAAACTGAGCGAATCTTGACTCGTCTGAGAACAATATGGGCTTCCAAAAGTCCAGAGGCTTTGTCATCATATCACTTGCCCACTTCTTTCGTCTGACTATGTTGACAGGTCTAAATGAGGGCTTCCGTCTAGCTGCTGTGCAACGATAACCCAATCTGTGGAGAATCTGTTGAACAGATTTTGGGCTCATCCCACCAACTTTGGCCACTTCTGCAGTCGTTAATCTGGGACCCATTTCGATGCTCCTCTTGACAGCCCTTTTTGTCCTCTCCGATGGACTAGGACGACCCGGACGCTGCTCAGTTGTTTCCTTGCCGTGTTTCCTGAACTGCACGATGATTCTGTTGACTGTCGAAAGCGAGATTCCCAAATTCTGCGAAATTTGTCGCTGACTTATTCCACCATCTGCTTGATCAACTATCCTTCCTCTAACAAAATCTGACAATTCGAGAGAACCTTGAGTTCTAGGCATGTTGTAGCACAAGATACATGCGGACCATTTTCATTTATATAGTGCTCTGTGAACACAAATTAGTTAGCATAAATCAGTTAAGTGATGAAAAATTAGGTGTCTATTTACTTGTGGCCACTCAGTGTACAGTCAATAATTAACAAGTATTTGTTTGTTATGAATTTCGCGCAAAGCTACACGAGGGCTATATGCGCTAACCGTCCCTAATTTAGCAGTGTAAGACTAGAGGGAAGGTAGCTAGTCATCACCACCTCTTTTACCAACGAATTGACCGTCACATTTAACGCCCTCACGGCCGAAAGAGCGAGCACGTTTGGTGTGACGGGGATTCGAACCCGCAGATTGCGAGTCGAGTGCCCTAACCATCTAACTTACGTTAACAAGTAAGTACCCAAACACAATAATTATTGGAGAATTGCAAAGGCGTCGATAGGCACTGGCACATGGGGCCTGTGCCCCAAATCACTAGTTCATGTCTTGAAAAATCAGAACAAAAAACCATGACCGCGCCCCGAATCTTTTAAGCACCTAGCGACGACTCTTCAAACAAACTCTCGTAAATTAAGATTAACATTAAAAACTTAAACGTACTGCACCCGGTTGGACAGTACCAACAACAAAATTCTTAATTATTTATCTGATCTAACTCTTTACCATCTAGTAGACATGTATAACCTGTCTTTAAAATCCGCCATTATTACAATAATTCTCAAGCAAACGAACAAAGATAATCGCCGGTTGAAAGTTATATAACTTAAACCTAAAACTTTTTTGGTTTATGAAAATGCAATCGAAGTATCATATAATTTAAGTTTAACCTTATTTAGTTTCTTACGCAGCTTGCCTATCTTGCGATGAAATATCATGGCTTGGATTTTAACGCAACACACCGCTTGTTTCACCAGTGAGATATCTGATCAAGTGACCTTTGTCCTTTATCTTTTGCAACAAGCGGAACGTGTTATGTGTCCCAGATAGCGACGTCATCAGTATACTAGTGTCTTTATATTATAGCATACGAAAAAATCAATCTTCGCTTATTTTTTATGTTGGTTGTTATAAACAAATTTTCTTTCGTTGGCTTATCAGTAAACTTTAGTTCTTATAAGGCTAAAGAGTTATACCCCATAGTACATACAGACCATTGTATGGCTTTGTGCTTGGACAAACAAAACAAAAAATAAATAAAAACAATTTAAAGGAATTAACGTTAAGTGCTGATAATAAACCTTCAAACATAATGTCTGCTTTTCTGTCTATTGTAGTTAAGCTCCATGTCTTCATAGCTTTAGATTTAAAAGCACAAACAACCTATTGTAATCACTTATGGAGTTTAAAATAGGTGTTGAAAATTAATGAACTTGTATAAAAAGCTAATGGGCACAAGTTCTTTTCTGTGATGAAATTAAGCAATTTTTATTTTCTTAAACTTGAAAAACAAGTATTTACCTCAAGTGTTCAGGTGTGAAAATTATCTATTAAACTTTATTACTGCAAAATAGTAAAACACAACTAATTCCATAACAATATTTTATTGAATAAACAACAAAAGTCCTAAAGGATCTGGTTGCATGAACTATTCTTTCAATACTTGGTGTTGGGGCATTACACATTCTTAGAAAAATACATATTTACTAGTTTTTACAGTGAGGTAACAAGAGATCATACACAAATACTTGTAATAGATGATTTTATTATATGTCCACAATATATACAATCATCAAATATAACACAGAAAAAACGATTTTATGTTTATTTAGTATTTTCAACACATTATGGTATTTTTTGATACCTCATCATAGAAGGCTTATCAAAAAATTAAGTTTTTTTCTTTATGCACAGCATTTTTAGATGCATTGTTGTTTTTAGCATAATCAGTTGGCACTTGCTTTCAGTTCTTGAAATAAATTATGTTAAAAATATTTATTTGTAGAATTCTCCACAAAATTAACTATTTTATAGCCTAAAGAAAAATGCTTTTACTTATTATTTCAATATCACAAAATGAACACCATTACACGTAAAAAAAAATTATTTATAATATTTAGGGGTTTTTGAGTCCTCTTTAATTCACCTATTTTGATTTAGGTGTGTGAATAATATGGCACTATGCCTAATTTATTATTCGATATTATACAGCAGATAAACTGTTTAATGATTCTATATGTATGTCACAGGTTTCTTTTCTCTTCTACCACAGATAAAATTGAAAAGAGAATTTGCAACATAGATGCCTAATGCACTCACTAATTGGCCATATATTATCTTTGTATAATATAAAAATATACAATTCAAGCTCAGTTTCATTAAAAGTTGCTAAATGTAAAATTTTCTATCACAGAATTTCACGTACATTTATTGAAATATTACAGTAAATTATATACTGAATATCAATCAATGCATGTAATATCAATCTCATTGTTTATTATTCAATATATATTGATTAATCAGATCTTTATTTAACAAAACTATAATCCAATATCTGTTGCTTAAAAAATCATCTTGATCGTTTTCAGTTTTTTTTACAACTGAAATTAGGCTTTTACATCATAAATTCTCTTTTAAATTTTACCACTGTTGAAAGAGAAAAGAAATTTGTGATATAAATATCAAAATATTCTTTAGTTTTCACTTTGACCAATTCTACACGAGTTTATCGCTACCTTACATTTATCATGAACCTATCAATGAAGACCACAAGTACAATCATTATTATTACAAAGCTACAAAGCACATTGTAGAACAAAAACCTCAGCAACAACTCTTTAGGAGGTTAGTTCTTTCATTATTAATTGCTAGCTTGTTGGATAAATACTAGAACAACTAAAAGTTTATTTCTTGAATTGTCTTTTAGAAAATGTCTTAGTTTTTTTGCACTAAATCAAGATATATATATTATAAAAAGAAATATGTATTGGGTAACACCACATCATCCACTACATAGAAAATTTCTCAATTTTAAAAGAAACATTCAAATATAAAAAAAATCCTAGCATAAATGATATATTGCTGTAAGGTCAAAATAAAAGAACTTTTGCAGACTAAAATGTCCAATATGAGCTTAGTTAACTGTCCATATATAATGCCTGCTAATTTACATGACTTGGAAAAAAACAACATGCCATTCAGTTTCTTCAGTTAACTTGACACTGTATTGTAGCATTCAAACTTTTTTTTTGTTATACATAACAATGTACACAAAGGCACATGCAACACACAATATAATGCATAGCACAAAATGTATTTTGAGTGCAAGGCTGCATAATAAACTTTCTTATTGAAAACACAATCATATAGTAACTGTAAATTATTATTCAATATAGATTAAAAGCTATTGAAATAGCAAATGCACCATAAGTTGTAAACTGGTAAATAAAATGATTAATATTAATATGATTATTATAATAAACCTAAAACACCATTATTGAATAAAAACCATAGTATTTGAAAAATTGTAAATACACTATAATTTGTAAACTAAGGAATTCAAAAAACTTGAAATAGGAATATAACTTTTATTGAAAACATTGCTATATAAATACAATTTATTTTGTTTAAATAGTTTCACTGGCAGAAATTTACTTAAGGTCAGAGATGTATTTCATAAGAAAACAAGACCAATACTGACCACAACACTGAAATTTTAATGTGACATTCATGTAACCATATAGATCATACAAGGGAGAAGCAAGAGCATTTAGCGGCTCATAACAGTAAACCTTGAATTTTATACAATGGATACTGTATCACAAATCACTGAAGTGTTATTCAAACTAAATGCATACGTTCAGTCACTCCCCCTTATGCAAGATACACAATTTAACAATACTAACAACAGAAGAAAAAATTTTTTGTATCTTCTACTTAATGTAGCACATTATCTACAAATACCACACCTTACAAAGTGTCTTTCATTTACTTTGTTTGTTTCATTAAGTTTACTATCTAATAGATATATTTTAACAAGAATCATTTCTCAAAACTACAGTAAAAATAGTTTTTATACAGCTTGTTTGTTTTTGGTGATATTTGTGTTAAGCTAGTCAAGGGTTATCTGTGCTAGCCACACATAATTTTGAACTGATGGACCAGAGGGAAGGCAACTTTTCAACATCACCTATTATAAACTCTTGTCCAACTAAATAGTAGAATCTCACAGTACTATTACAATGCACCCAAAGTGTGTAGTGTGATACTTTGTTGCTGGTAATAGAATGTGAAGACTGGACCTACAAATCCATAATCAAGCCCACTAATCACAGTCCCATGTCCTGTCCATTTCATATGGCATTAACATTTCTATTCTACACAGGTTAAGCCATTTAGATTATCATATGGTCAGAAGTGCCATGTCTGTCCCATTTCATATGGCATTAACGTTTCTATTCTACACAGATTAAGCCATTTAGATTATCATATGGTCAGAACATATATATATATATATATATATATTTATTTGTATAATATATAAAATATAAATTCATGTTCTACTTTTTATAAAATTGTTAAATTGTACATTTTTCTGTCATAGAATTTCGAGTACAT
>NW_013666409.1:297072-326014 GCF_000517525.1 Limulus polyphemus
TTTATAAAATTGTTAAATGTACATTTTTCTGTCATAGAATTTCGAGTACATTTATTGAAATATTACGGCAATTTATATACCAAATATCAATGTATGTAATATTATTATTGTTGTTTAATACTCTATATGTATTGATTAATTAGATCTTTATGTAAAAAAACTACAAACCAACAATCTGTGTCTTTGAAAAAAAAAAAAAAAAACATCTTGGTATCTTTTTTTTTTCTCCATGACTGGTGCTATCTGAGTATTATTGTGTACTTAGATAGTGATAAAGTGTATGTGTATTAAATATATATTTTCTATGGTCTAATGGGGCAAGAACAGGAGTTACTACAGCACAAAGGTTTCAGATTATTACCATAATAAAATACATTTCATAAGAAATTATTATTTTTTAAAATTGTTATTATTTATTTATTTATTTACAGATACTATGTCTACCCACCTTCAATAAACTAGTTTTAAGTTTCTAATTGTTTAGAACTTGCAAATCTGAGAGCATTTTACCATCATATATCGTTGTATTTTACATACCCAAACATACTCTAATGTGAAGAAAATAATACATTTCTTTTTAATTGAAATTAATGTTTGTAACCAGATTATCAGAAAATTTCATTTATTAAGTGCCAGGTGGTTTTCTTCTCAAGTAGAATTTACACAAAACAAAAAATATAAATATGGGTTACATACAATTTGTATAAAAAAAATGAAAACTTTTGTGTTGGCACATTAAGCATATTCAATACATTTTACAGAATTACATACATATTGTATTGACAGTAAAAAAGCTTACTTGATATGTGTAGATATTTATTATTATATTAAAAAGCAAAATATTTATGTCATGTCAGTTAAAGCTAAATAAAGTATATGTATATACAGGGTATTTCAAATGCAACTTCACAAACATAAGATTAAAGTAAGTAGTACACTAGTGATTACAATAAAACATTACTAGAGAGTATAGAGTACTTGTGTTAAAGAAAAACGAGAATATAACACCCACTGCCAGTCTAGAAGAGTTATATTTCAGAAAAATTAGAAAAAAAACAAGGAAAAATGCTGTTTGCCCTCTATTCCGACCTCTTTTTCCTCTCAATAGTGAAATGTTTCCACAGAATAATATATTTTACTTTAGTCAAGTATAGAAGTTACATTCTTGTTTTCTACAAACAACAAAACTTCATACTATAAACACCCCATATAAAAATGTGAAAACAATTCATTAAGGGCTTTAAACTATTTAAGTCCAGATAAATACTTACTAACTTATTTTAAAATTGTAACAAAATAAACTTAAAAAAAAAACCAAAACATAAAACAGATTTAGAAAAATAAATTCATTTTAGAAAAGGTTAAACTTTTTCGTGAAACATAAATCTATATAATTTTCATTTTACGAAACTTTGTTCTTACACAGAAAGGAATTCATTTTCAAAGAACCCTTTAAACATTTAAGTATTCAAAATTAGCCATAAAGAAAACAATACTTGCAGAGAAATTTGAACATAACAGAAAACAAAAAACATTAAGTTTCATTAGTAAGTCGTATATTAATCAACTATATGCTGGTGATGAAGACACTGCAGGAAGTAAAGATGATCTTTCATTGACTTCAACTTCACTATTAATGCTACCCTCGTAAGATGGAGAGTCAGCATCCACCAGGCTTGGGTATGTCTCACTGATAGGTCGTCGCAGCCAAGGAATGAAAGGAATTTCCATTAGTTCATTGTAAAATGCAGTGCCAATCATCAAGAAGAAAAACCCATCCACTGAAAGAAGAGTCAGGACTTTACCAACAGAGAAAAGGTAACCATTGAACAACTTAATCAGAAACTTATTCAGAACCCATCTTTAATCCTGTTCTTTAGTTCTCTAAAAGTTTATCAAACTTCTCTTTTTTAAGCATTGTACTTTTGAAAAGTACATGGAAAAAAGTAGGTAGTTATACCTAGTGATGTTAATGGATAATTATTAAATAGATAAATACCTAAAATCCCTCAAAATATTAACTCAGAGATTTTAGGTTGCATTATCCAATTCTAAAAGTAAAAGATGAGCTGAGAAAAGTGAAAGATTTGACAATAAAATCAAAAACATGACTTTCACTTAGTTTTTTATATCTATAAAATAGGGTAAATGTGTTTAAACCAAAACACAGAAATAAGTGTGGATAGAAGTATGAATATTCACTCAAGGAAGTCACTTACTGGGTGCTATGACACTTTGTATTGACAGCAGCTAGAAATGCAACAAGTTTGTTTCATGATGGCAAAAGAATGTTCAATTAAATAAACCTTCAAACTGTAATGGTATATCTTTCTAATGCTATTGACTATTTTTTTTGTGATTGTGTGAAATTTACCATGTGTTTTAGAATCATTTTCACTATACAAAGGTAATGAAACAACTAACTGGAAGAAATATACAATAACCTACATAAATTACTGGTGAAGTTCTCTATATGCCTGAATATATTAAAAACTAGCTGGAGTACCCGTTGCCTGAATGGAAGTTTTGTAAATTCATTATCACTGAAAGGTTATCTTAAGACATGAAAAGTTGCTACCCTTATATGTAATTGTAAAAAATGCAAAAATTGCCATAAAAACCGCAAAATAAAAATGTGAAACCACAACTTTGCATGTATATCCACATGAACCCAACAAACCTTCATGCCAAATTCGCTGAAGATCCATCAACAGGAGGCAAAGTAGTGGTAAAAAATGCCCATAAAAACCATAAAACTGAACACTTGTATGTGTCTCCACATGGACCCAACAAACCTTCATGCCCAATTTGGTGAATAACCATCTACATGGGGCAAAGTTGTGGTAAAAAATGTAAAAATGCCCATAACAACCATAAAACTGAACATTTGTATGCATTTCCCCAAGGACCAAACAAACCTTCTTCCCAAAGTTGGTGAAGATCCATCAACAGGGCGACAAAGTAGTGGTAAAAAACATGAAAACGCTAAACTGAAAATTTTTATGTATCTCTCCATGCATCCTATGAACCTCTATACTAAATTTAGTAAAGATCCATCTATGGGAGGCAAAGTAGCGGTAAAAAATGCAAAAACACCCATTAAAACCGCAAAACTGAAAATCTGCATGCACCCAATGAACATCCATATCAAATTTGGTGAAGATCCATCTACAGGAGGCAAAGTAGTGGTAAAAATGCCCATAAAAACAAAAAAAACTGAAAATTGTTTAAGTACCCCTGCATGGACCTAATGAGCTTCCATACCAATTTTGGTGAAGATCCATCCATATCCTGTGAAGTAGTTAAGTGGACATACAACAGACAGTACTATTAAATTTATATAGATAACAAAAATGCACTATAGAAACAGAACAATAACTTTTTATTACTTTTTAAATTTTCACATATAAATTCCCTAGAACAAAACATTTGCTATTACTAGTTAAATAAATTAAAGGTAACTGAATGAATGGATAAAAGAAATCACAAACCTTGAATAATTCCATATTGTTTGTCAAATGGCTCTCCAAAACTCTAAAAATAATATAATTATCATTAAATTGTGATTAAAAGTTTAATTTCATGTAAATATTTCTTCAATTATTAAAACTCAGATTTTAAGTTTAGCTGTATAGGTCTATGGGATAACATTTCAAAATCATAGACAAGTGTTATTTATACATTATGGGTCAAAGATGCCATAAAAAATAATGCCTGAAAACATAATAACACGAAGACATCACCCCATTAATTATTTCCACAAAATGTACAAGAAATTTATTAAAAAAAATGGGAAGAAACTGAAATATTCTTCATTAACTTATTTTAATGTTATGTTTAAACTTATTTTATAATATGTCTGCTTTGATATTAAAATTGTAATATAATAAATGAAAAGAACTCTAATAACTTGGAATGTCTCAAAAGTAAATTGCGACCGTAAATTCGTAAACACTGTCTAAAACATTTTGAAAAGATACCAAATAATGACAATGTGTGCTTTTTATTGTTGTACTAAATGTTTTAAAATTTCATTCATCATTCACATTTATATTTGAATCTATTTATTGTTGCAGAAACCAAACATCTTAAAAAATATACGATGCCCAATCTATCATTTGATTCATCATTTGTCACCGCGTTATAACAGTTTCAATACATATATATAGGTTCACTTTGTTGAGCAATAGAAAATAAAAACATAAATGAGGGAAATATCCTACTTTGTCAATAAAGTAGTAGACGATCAAACCACAAGCCCACACAAGGATAGTTCTACAAGCATCAATCAAGGTACGGTGAACAGCTGCAATTGTAGAAAAACATAAATTAGTCATTCATAAATACACATAATCTATAAATTACCAAAAAGACATTTCTTTATGTTTGTACAGATTTTTAATCAATTACAACTATTGTGAGTTGTTGCACTTCATAACAAAAAAGTTCCGGGTCCTGTGTTGTCCCTGGAACTACTTTCTCTATCATTGATTGTCTGATGATCATGATAATGAAATATTGCCCAATACTTCTACTGTTACAAACTTTCACAAAAAATAATCAATCTTAAACCACATTTTTGACAGACTCTTCACTGTACACTGATATTGACTCCCAAGATAATGTTTAAAAAAACCAAAGTATAAAACCACTGGACAAGGGCGTAGGTATGTCTTAGAAGAGAACTGACATAATTTCAGTTTCTTCTGTCATTTTATTCACGATGAGCAGCTGATGATTTTGAAATGTGGCTGAAAGCTTGTGAACATGTACGTGTCTCGTGAGCCTTCATCAATTCCAGATTTTTATTCACAATATTGTTAATAGTAACAGGAGATATACCTAACTTTATTGTAAGAGCTTTTTGAATCAGAAGATTTTCTTTCATAACCAGAGCTTTCACTTTGAGAATAAGGGCATTGCCCTGAGTTGGCAAAAGAATATAGTTTTGGACTCTGAAACTCCTAAATAGTCTGTTCTGAGAATTCATTCATTAGATAACATTTAAAGCCCATTTCTTCAAATTATTGTATCATTTGGCTCTACATTGTTTAACAATCTTGCTATATGAATATCCTTCCTTAATAAGGGCTGCGGCATATCTTCCAGCTATAAGGTTATCTGTGGTGGCATTGCACTATCGGATGGTCAGGAATTTGCTGGAATCCAAATATTAGGGTAATAAACATTAAGACTGTGGTACCGTGGATCACATCTTTGGCAAATTGTCATTGCATTAGCATATGTAAGTCATCTTATTATACAGCATGCTATTTTTTCTCTGTATGCTTACAATTTACTTCAAAAAGTTTGGTCCAATAATCACCAAAATTGGTCAGGATAGTAAACTCAACCCATGAAGTATTCTAATGTGATTAGATTTTTGAATTACCTCCTGGGAATAGTCAAATGCACCCCCCCCCCCAAGACTTAATGTCAATAAGAGCATTCATCACAGTCCAACAGCAGCTAATTATACGAGTTAATCTTATTATGATGCACATTTGGGGTAAGATTTTTGAGTAAATATTCATAAGTTCATATTTTGTTTATGTCTCATTTAGACCATGCCCACCTTGTATGTCCATTATACTACTGAATTACCATTTATAGTCCTTATAAAGAATGGTTATCTTTCTTCATAAACAGTATTTGTGGTGTGAGTCACCAATAACACTATCTTTCATAATTAGGACTTCAACTTCAAAGCTAAGTTAAAAATAAAAGTAAAGAATTCATTACTCTGTTGATTTTAGAACTTTGTTTATTTGTAGTTAAGCACAAAGCTACACAAAGGGCTGCCTATGCTCTGCCCACTACAGGTATCTTTACAACTTTGTTTCAACCAAAGTAACTAATTTATATATTAATACATGAAACTACAATTCTTGGATTTTGACTAAGTGGTAACTTCAAGTAATATTATAATCTAGATTTCTGGAATGGCACTGGTGGATTGTACCAACCCATTTCTGTGATGTTATACATAAAAATGTTTACTATAATTCTGAATATATTAAGTGTACCTTCATTAGAAGTATGTTGTACACAAAAATTCGGAAAGTTTAATAAAATATCTTTTTCAAAAATTTGCCCGTGAATTTATATTATCTGCTATTTTCTCTACTCTTAACACTAACTGTGGCAAAACCAGTAATGTATGTAAAACGAAAAGTTGAAAATAAATATATATTGCCTTTTTTCTCTCTAGAATGGCTGTGCATTGTAAGAGCTAATTACACACAGTTTATTCTTATAGCCAAAGCTAATACTTTTCAAATTTGGGCTCATTTAATTTTATTATTTTACAGTTTTCTGTAAACAAAGGATCAAGTTATCAGCATGCGTATCAAATTACACAATTATGCCTTGCTTCATATGTTATCAGAAATAATTTGTTTATTTAATTATTTTATTCATGTTTTCTTATTTAAGCTAATAACTTTATAATTTTTCATTTCAGTTATTTTTACAATAATAAATGAAAAATACACATAATAAACAAGAAATTTAGTCCTTATGTCTGGAAATTGTTTTAAGTTTCGTACTTTTAAAAATGAAGCCCCTGAAGCACATTAAGCCTACATTTTTGTAATGATAGTGTTGTCTCACAATTTAAAAAAAGATAAATATGCAACATACAATACAAAATACTGCCTCATAAATAAAATATGCTCTAAAGCTACAAAAATTTAAATGGGTTTCTAACAAAGCTATAAATGGGTTAAAATAATTCCAACAGCTGGTAGAGCCAAGCTCCAACAATGGCAAACAATTAAATTGTGGCTAAATTTTCAAAACCTGTTATTTTGACTGATCTAGCCTAGTATAAATTACATTTACTCTCTGGCCTCTGTTAATTAAAATATACAAAAAACAAGTCTGAGATTCAATAGCAACACAAATTCACTTAGATACAATAAACAAAATTGTGCAAGTAATGTTATGAAGCAGTACATAAAATAATGAATCAAAATATACTAGACATTCACCTATAACACAAAGTCATACTGTTATTATACACAGGAGACCGGTAATAATTTCAAATTTTGCTTTTGTACAATACTGTTGGGTAAGTTGTTACATTAATAATTCTTGTCTATTGAAAAAATTCAGTAAGTTAAATATTTCAAGTATATAGCATTTGCATGAATTTTGTATACTTAACCCTTTGTAAACTACCTGGAATGTATCTGTACTCCACTCCACTTCAAATCTATGTTATTCAGCACAGGTTAAGATATACAGTATCTTTCACATTAACATGAAATCAGATTTTCTGACCCCTTGGGTTTTGATTCCAGTTTATACTTTTTTATAGTACATAGGGTGAAAAAGGATCCTGTTTTTTACATGTGTGATTTACATTTTCTTTGAAATGTGCAGGAACTTGTACAATTATTTCTAAAATCTATGAAAATTTCTGTAACATTGTAATGCTTCATCCTGAGAATGTTCTGGAAATTTCAAGACCTTTCTTGAAGCATTTTTAAAGAATATATAAGCCAAAAGAGCATTCTCAGTTGTCAAGGTTGAAAGTCAGGATATAAGTGCACCACATTCAGCTAATATCCAAGGGTTGGGAGAAGAAAATACAGCTGTCATTAAATGTGGAAAAAAGTTGTGAATCAGAAATTATATATGATGTTGATCAAGTTGAAGAACAGTCAGAGAGAAAAAGTGACAATTAATTTGAGCCAAAGAACTACTGCAGAGGTGGCAGCACAGAGATGGTCACACTGGTGGTGATACAGCTTCAATTCCCCAACTTCTGTAATAGTTTTGTAAAGAAAGTTGTTTCTAGAGACTGCTTGTTGCCAGTTACCTAAACATAGAGCAGTTCAATGCAATACCACTGCTTTAAGGCTGGGGTACAAATGCACCCCAGGTATTATAAGGAAGGAGGAAACTGACATGGCATACAGAGGGTTAAATTACGTCATAGAAAAAGTGGTTACACGTGTTTGATTACATAAATAATTATTATTTTTTTAAATCCTTAGTTCATGAAGAACTTAAGAAACAAACTAGTAATTTTGAAAGTAAACTAAAGACTACTTTTAAAAAAAACAAACTTTTAAACATTTACCACAATAATACCATAACAGCAGCATTTGATGCAAATCAGCAATTAAGAGGACAGAAACGGAATATTACTTGTATTTTTTACCTGTTAATGATTTGGTAACAGCAAGACCAAAATAGTTATAAAAGGCTATAGATGATAAATACAGGAGACTAAAGAGTAACAGTCTGTAGTCCTGGCCAATTTGGTAGACAGCATCAAGACTGTTTTCATAGCTTCCTCCAACTTGTGGCCCAGGAATGAAGTACATGACAGGGAGTACAGCCTACACAATAAGATTTTCTTTAGAATCATGTTCATAACTTGAAACAACAGTCTTTCTCAGTGTAAAACATCAGAACATGTTCTTTTCATAGATATTAAGGACTACATAAAAATGTCCCACAGTGGTGTTCATTGACAAAATTAAAAGCTAAAATAAAGTTACAAAGAAACTAGGGACTGTAAGTTTAACAGAATATTTTAATTTCTTACTATGATACATTCTTAATCAAACTATTTGATACATTAGGATTTTAATGTCAGCCCATTTTCTTCCCCTAATAAAATGCTATTAAATCAAGTGTTATGTTGTTTTTTTTTAATTCTCCTTATCTTCTTGGACAGTCTACATTGTGTACTTTGGAAAACAAGAAAAAACAACATTTCAAGAACTTACCACAGCCATGATGACAAACCCAAAGGTTCCTTCCATTCCAACAACCTTGAATTAACATAATTCTTTTAATTACTCCATAAGATAAGTACAAAATAAATGCATGAAATATCATAACTTTCATTATATTTAACTGTCTCATTATATTGTACAAACTTTCTATTGAAAATAGTTTATTCGTTTATACCGGTTTTTGGTACTCATATTTGACATACAGGTTGACACTGAATACTCTTAATAGTTCTAGCTTATTTCTGAAATCAGAACAGTCACCATGGAAACTATACTTGGATAAAACAAAGCCAAATCATACACAAGAAAACAGGTGCACATCACAGTCAGCAGTTTCTCAAACTTTAAGACGATTATAAGTAACATGGAACATGCATTAGAACTTTAGCTTCTTTAGCATTTTACAAACTTTTTTTAATTATTGGATGAAAAAAAGACTTCAATATGGTTGATTCAAGAATGAACAGTCATAAAAACAAAGATTAACATCGAACATTTT
Source organism: Limulus polyphemus (assembly GCF_000517525.1). NCBI lineage: Eukaryota > Metazoa > Arthropoda > Merostomata > Xiphosura > Limulidae > Limulus > Limulus polyphemus. Next base: position 306,325 of record NW_013666409.1, read on the forward strand.
AATAATTGTGTTCTAAACTATTTCAATGAGTGTTACGTTTTTCTTCTTTACATACAAAACTCAAATATTCTAAATAATTTAACCATTTCTCCCCAGAAAGAATATGCATATGTCCAGTATAAGCTTATTTATGTGTCAGTTGAGTGCAGTTTAATCAGTTGATATTAAAATGACGAAATGTTTATTTCAAACAATTATATGTTCAACTAAGAAAACTCATGTATGCACAGCAAAAACTGAAAATATCAAGTCTTACCCTTTCTGGTCATATTGTGGCCACACTGTTATTTCTAGTATTTGTTTTTTTTTTACTTCAAATTAATGTAAGTCAAAAAATAAACAAACTACATTCTTGTTTCCAATCTCCCACATTCTAAAAGTATCTTGGAAAAACCTGAAGCTTCATCATATATTTTTTTTCTCTGCTTAACTATAAGTACAACCTGGGTGCATTGCACCCAGCCTGTAACCACCAAAGTAACCATGAGAGTAGTCACCTTATAATTTTTTTATAATACATGTGTATCTTCACAGATTATTAGTACACATTACAAGGTTTTCATATATAAAATATCAGATTTTTTAATCAAAGATCTGCTCTTGAGCTTTTTCTTTCTTTCAGAATGTTGGCTATCTAACATGGAAAGTAATTTTGATATTTAGATTAAAAATACTTTTCTTCATCTGAAAATTGTCAAATTTCATCTGCATAATCTCCATAACCTCTGAAATAACCAAACATTTTTTTAGAAAACTTTATACTTTATTGGTTATTTTCTCTATACAGGGTTGGTCAATTTGACTGACCTCGTAATCACCATAAAAAATAAGAAAATAAATCTAAATTACTCCCTTTTCATTGTAGAATAACTGCAAATTGTAACAGGAAACAGGTAACAGAAATAGCTTAAATCTTGTAACAGTATACATCTATTTATATTTTATGAATTTGTTTTATTGACCTTTAAACCGTCTCTGAATGATAATACCAACATACAAGTTGTGTGTCACAAGGCACACATGCAGCTTACGTTACTGTATTGAATACTTTAAATCAGGTCTTTACAATGTAGAAATGTCTTAATCTTAGTACTAGCACACCAGTACTTTGTAAAATACAATCACATTTCAGTTACCATACATTACACGTGTATATACATTATTACTATTTAAGAATAAAGTCTTAAATATCAGTTATTTTTCTTAAAACATAGAGCAGTAAATAAAAAAAAAATATAGAAAACAATGATCTCTACTACTTACGATGTTACAAAGTTTCTTTGTACTTATGTGTCATATCTGCTAAGCCTAGTTGAATTTTGCATGTGGAGGACGTAAAAAAAAACAACATTTAGTAGGTTTTATACAAGTGTCGTGAAATTAAAAAAAAATTATAAATTACAATACTGATACCACAAAATTTCACTGTAATTTATCAGACTTCCTAACTAAGGTGTATTTGAGTGTAAAAAATCTCATTTCTGATCACCATATCGACACTGCTCTTCAAACTTGCAATAGAAAAAATGGCTTTACCCACAAACATTTCAGAAAGACTGGATTGGTTATAAAAGAAGTGGGTGTAGGTAAACAAGTATTTCAAGAAGAGGTAGGCAGAGCCACTGTGGTAGATTCGCTAAATATAATGATATCTTGGCAAATAAAAAAGAAAGTTCTTTATTTATATTCTAGCTTGTCAATATTGGTAACTTGAGGTTTTAATTCATAAGAAACTATAGACATTGTTTTGTGGGTTTTATAAAATGTAATGTGAACGAAAGCAGAAGACGATGTACCACATGATAAAAATCGATATTTAGCAATTTTTTAAAAATATTTACTTAATAATTACTTAATTAAGAAATTAAATACTGTATAATATTGAAACTTGAATTATAAACTAACTTGATGCCAAATTTATTAACATACATTCATAAACTGTAGTTTAATAAAAATTTGAATGTAAGTCTATAAACATGATGACAGGCCTTATCCATAGCAAAAGGGCTAACTTTATGGGCATTAAAAGATACAATTTGACGAGACTGTGGAAATTAATAATTTTTAGCTAAATATCCAACCTCCCTCTACCCCCCCCCCCCAAAAAAAAACACTCTTATATTCAATCTTCTTTCAGGCTCACACTGTAGAAAAACAACATCTGTGAACTGATATCTTACCTTAGTGTGATCTCAACACTAAAGTTGAATAAGAATTAAAGCTGAGTCAATCTTTTCCTCTCCCAAAATTTTTATTCTATCTTATCATGATATACTTTATGCAGATTGGCATAATCAATTTTAAAAAGGTTTTTTTTTTCCTACAAATTATAGACAACTAACACAACAATCCATTATATCTACCAGTGTTTAAATGTGCGGGAAGTGGTTCTAAGGACTACTAAACTTTCAATAATTTCCAACTCATAGGCTTACCTGCAAAGGATGATAACCTCTGCCTTTTAAGAAAACCTCTTCTATTATCATTTGTATTGCATTAGCCAGCTGTCCTGCTAAAATCAGAATGATTCCTACAAGAAAAGTACAGTATGAAAAAATGTTTCAACAAGTTGCTCTGATTAACAATCATAACAGATTATTCATGTCTGATTCTGATAAACTGTTTAAAGGATTAAATTAATAATAAAGGTACAGAAGCAAGATGAGTTGAAGATTGAAGGTCAGAGTCTTCAAGGCATGGTCGTTTACCAATAAGATAAGTTTTTACCATTTTATTTTTATTTGAATTAGGGGGTTCCATAATAAAAGAAGAAAGATTCAGTGCCCACTGACCCCACCCACCATGGAGTCTTACGAGGGGATGCACTGCAATGCCAAACAAGGACACTGCAGCAACACCAGGGTTTCGTGGGCACTATACCCAAACACCAGCATCAGACACAACACCTGTTGAGAATGCCAAACACTGGTACTCAGTTGACCCTAGCCCTACAGGACCAGCCAACTGACCCAAGCCCACCCGTCTACAGAAATTCAAGGCCAAGGTGGTGTGTTGCAGTACCCCTGACACTACTCAATCACCAGGATCCACTGAAAATGCAGAACCTTCCCTGGGAGGTCCCCTCACTACATACAGGAATACATCTCGAGGGGAGGTGGAGTAGGAGGCTCAGTAAGCATGTGATAATCCACAACACATTGAATAATGGCTGCAATGACTCCAACAGTAAATGACCCTCCAAAAGCCATAGTAGAAATAAGGCCTAAGTGCAAACAGCATCACTCATTCAGGACTAAGTATAAATCATAGTCGTTTAAGAATTCATGATGAAAAAAATTAAAGCTTTTGAAATAAAAGCCAAAGAAAAGAAAATCAATATTTTGTTAATGATGCAAATCTGAATAAATTGAACTCAGACAAGAAATTTAAACACGTTTTGTTCAATTCAGTGCTGAGGAGAAAAATGAAGTTACCAAGGGTGCAAGTGCATAAGGGGAGTTATTGTGGAGGGTAGTGTGTTGCTCTCCTATAGATGGAGGGCTTTTGTCACATGATGATGTCATCATACACCAGCACAATTCCCGTTAAATTATGTGGGAGTTGCTTCAAGGCTAGTGGCATGCAAATCTCTCTGGCAGATAAGTGAAGAAGATAAACTATGTGTGGAGGTGAGTTATCGAAATAGATTTGTGTACTCTGTTCTTGCACCATATACTGAAATAATTTAAAACACAAACAGCTACATTAGTTCACTAATGTAGTCCAATAATAGCTTTTACTAGGTAATGCATATATACATAATGTTTTCTGTACCTGTAGAATTAGTTGCATCATATTCTACTTTAGAGTTTCTTTAAATTGTTATAAAGTAACATACAACTAACACAACATACTAAGTAATGTATATCATACAATAATAAAAACATACTGAACAAAACAACCCCAGTAATGTACACCATATAACAAGGAAAACATATGCTAAGCAATTACAGGAACATATATCATAGGGCAGTGAAAGCATATACTTAACAACCACACTACATATGTCATACAACAATTAAAACATATACTGAGCTAGCATAATAAAATACATTGTACATTATGGAAACATATACTACCGTACAACCATGGAAAAGTGGAAAGACATATTGTACAACCATGGTAAAAAGTACATTTTCTCTATGCTCTTTTCAGGATGTGAACAATAGTCAAATCATTAACAAGTTATTAATAGAAACCTTAACAAAAAAAAGGTATCTCTAAACATTGGTATAGTATTTGCTCTGTACAAGTAGGGAAATACTTTGTTTTTGTGTGCTAGCAAACTGTTCGATTGTTTGCTTTTGTATGTAAAAGGATCAATTCACATTTTATTTTTGTGTCCTTAAAGACTATTATTAAATTTTTTTTTGGTAGTAACGGACTGTTTATTTCCGTTTTGTTTTTTGCTGTATCAGTAGATTGTGTCAAGATCATCATATCTCACTCCTGCTACTAAGAAATCCTAAAATGTTTATGCTATTAAATATTAATTTCCACCAGATGCTTCCAAAACAAATGAAAAGTTCCATTCAGATGTGTAAACTTAAGAAAAAAAAATTAACGAATTTTGTAATTATTGCATTTAGACAAAACAACCACTTCTATATAAGATAACAGTTCAACTTTACATAAGCATCGCTGATGAAAACAAGAGTAGTTGGGAACAACTTTAAAAAAACAAAAAACATTTGAACTCGCAATACTTTTTCTAAATTGTTTGTTTCTATATGACAAAGCTACTAATGCTATCTGTTGCCACCCCCAATTTTAATTACCAATCAGAGTGAAAGAAACTGGTCAGCAGCACCCACTGTCAACTCTTAGGATAATCTTTACTAATTAATAGTAGGATTGTTCATCACACTATAATGCCCCAAGGTTGAAAGGACAAGCATACTTGACATTGGATTTCGATCCTGAGAATTGCAAATTTTGAATTTAATGCCTTAACCATTGAGCCATGGGCCCTCATTATAAAATGGCTACAAGTGTCAATCTTTAAACCTCAGACAACCTTACAAGAAATATTTAATCTATACTACTCATGGAAGGTGGCTTTTAAAATGATCAAAATACCAAGCACAACCCTTGAGTCACTACTATGATGTTCCTCTAAAACATCTGACAATCCAACCAGCACCAATCCTACTGTGGTGACTATAATCCCAGTCCACTGAAGCCCATGCAGTTTCCTCTTCAGGAAGATTTTCTGCAGAGAAATATGAATCAGCTGGTCAATACAAGTATGAATTTCTCCAAAAACTTTATGTACAATGGATATTCAAATGAAGAACTGTTCTTAGTTAACACTGTCATTATACAGAGAATTGTTTTTCAATACCATGGCACAATTTGTCAACTTTAACTTAAAAAAACAACAAAATTTTACAAAAAATAAAATGTAATGAAAAACAGAAAATCCTAAACCATTTTCCTCAATGTTTTTAGAAAATGGATCTTACTTCTGAAAAAGCTTAGAAAAGTTCTTAGCTTTTCTTATTTTTCCATGATGCAATTTGTATGTACAAACCAATGTAACTGTTTTCTATTAATCTAATAGAATCAAAATGTTTATCAACACAAAAGAAAAAATATTAAGCCCATAAAAAAAATGTTTTCAAATCTGTAACAACATAAAAAACTTAGTGAGATTGCATAAACATACTGAAAAACCTCAGAGTAATGTAAACAAAATTATCCTACATATTCTTTTGTCAAAAGTACTTACAATACACACAGAGAGAGCTACGACTAATAAAAATAAGAAATAAAATATACACAGATATTTTTCATCAAAATATAAATCTTCATAGAATAGTAAGAATATTTCTTATCATGGTAAATGGTTACAACATGAAACAATCTTTCAGCACTCTGTACCAACACGACACAACGTGTAACCCAACAAGCTAGAAGTGTGAACTTGGCCGACAGGAACATTTAACAGATTGCACTTAGCTTGCTTTCTTATAAACAAAACAATTCATCAACACCTACAAGTGTTATTAAATACTAATGCTTTATAATGTCCACATTTATTGTTTTACACTTTTAATCTGCAATGTAAGTAAGCGAGAGTGTTATAAGTCCAAACATTTCTAGTAACTTTCTGTGACATATTCTCACCTGGAACACTAACATGGAAAACGGGTTTCCTAGAAGCTTCATTTATATTAATAATGTACACCTTTAAATGTAGACATCGAAAGTTCCAATATGTATATGTTTGTTTATGTTTGCATAGTCTCAGGTTATTCAGCAAGATACTTACAGAAGAAATCCCAGTGAAGATTATAATGGATCCTCTTAGCATCTGCCACACAGAAGCATCAACATATAACAAACCGATTCCTAGTAAAAAACAACAATAAAAACACAGAAAAATGAAGTTTATATTTTTGTCATTCAACATATAGAGCAGATTGAAATTATCGTTTTTTTGATAAGTAACTAGACCTGATACTCTGCATTATTTAAGAGCTTATAATTAACTGTGGATTTTTTTAATGATTATAAATACAATTACCCAAACCCTAAAAAAAACAACTAGGGAATCTGAATGCATAAAGTTTATTCCAAGTTGTCCACCTGCATAGTTTTGACTATATTTTTGTAGAACTATAATGGTTAAAAATGAAGTGGGCAAATTAACTTTTTGTTTTGATGTTTGGAGTTGAGACTAGACAGTGGCATGGTAGTCACTAATTAAACTCAAAGTGAGTAAACTGTGCTTACCATCGACTACACAACTTTATTTTTCTTTCAGATTTACTTGTGTTTTTTTAAATGGGTTCTGTGCATGTATTTCCTGCAGTATATTTTGTTTATATGCTAACTTAGAAAAGAAAAACAATGATGAGATGATATCACAAGGTAAAACAAATTTTTTCATAATTTATCACTAATTAAATTTCAAACTGTAAGAAATGATACTTTTACACTTTTCAACTGAATACAATCCGAAGCAATGACGTATTACACAATGCAACTGACAACAATAAATTATGAGTTTTATAATTCCCATACATTTAAGAGCATTCTTTCTTATGTGTTACAAAAATTAATATCACTTTCAGTTTATTAGTAACAACAACTTGACCCTGTGCAGGCCTTACCTGCTAAAGAAGTTCCAATTAAATCACAAACTGTTGGAAGTACAAAAATCCACTGAAATACCCTGAAATAACAAAAGTTTTTAAATTTATTTCTCAAAGAGCAATTTTAACGTACTATACACCAAGTTCTATAACTTTTGAAGGGTAATACTTAATAAACTTATCTAAATAATTCTTCCTCTAAGTCAATTGAACCTTTTAAATTCATTTAAAAACATATACTAATTTTCTTAAAAGATTCAATAAGTTGAAACTACAAGGTTCTCAAAGAGAAACTTACAAACAAATGCAGATGAAAGCACAGTTGTTTACTTTGACTGGATTATCAAAATTCCATGAAATTTTCTTCCCAGATGTAAATAAAATTATCATATTTTAATATCAATGTTCTCAATGACTGACTAAATATGCTTAATTTAAGCAAATGCTTTATACACAACAAGGATTGAAATTATTAGCTATTTTATACAGAGATATAATTTTACTTAAATTTCTGAAAATATTTGATGTCACTTTTAACAGAAATATACGAGAAACTGCAATGCCCTTGCTACAGAGATGATTGCTTATTGCACATTGTTCTAAATTCATCTGTTTTAAAGCATAAAATTACATGTATCACAAGGCTAGAGCTGGGTGGTTAACTTGATTAATCAATATAAATGGTTACTAATGATCATAGGTTATGTCAATTAGTGTCATACAAAGTAATCAATTAATTGAAATTATTGTTCACTACTATTTTAATTACTCCAACTATCCAAGTAATCAAAATAATGGCATTATTATTTTCAATTAATTCAAGTTTATTCAGCTCAGTTGGTTAGTGTCATAACTCATAAATAGGGTTTCTGATTATCACTAGTTTTGATTATTCCAATTATTCAAGTAATCAAAATACTGGCATTACTATTTTCAAGTAATTCAAGTTTATTCAGCTTAACCAATTAGCTTTACAACACCTAAAAAATAAACAACTAATCAAAAACAGGGTTTCCTTTTACTACTATTCTTAATTATTCCATCTATCAAAATAATGCCATAATGAGTTTCCATTATTGTTTTCAATTCATTAAAGCTTGTTGAGCTTAACTGATTAGTATCATAACTTATGAAATCAAAATTAGGATTTCCTGTATACCATTTTTGACTGTTACAATTATCTAAGTGTTCGTTTTTGAATAATAGTAAAGCTTCTAAGGCTATCTGCTGCTGTCAATAACTTTTAACTGCTGATTTACAGGGAAGGCAACTGGCTTCTTTGGTTAGAGAAGCATCTTAATGTGTAAGTGTTGATACATCTTACATACCCATGCTTTCATGTGTTATGATGATGGAGTGTTCTCTTGTTCATTTCAAAATTTTTTCAAAACACCCAAGAGTACACTGAAATGACATTTCCTCATGAGTGATGATATTCATGGTCCTACCAAATTCATAATTACTTTGGGGAAAAAGTGTGGTTTATTTTGCAATACCCCTTAATTAAAATGTGTTGCCTACAGAAAGTTTGGGTTAATTTATCTTGTAGATAACATTAATGCTTTAAAAACATATAATTGTATATACAATTCAAAACGTTTTCTTTCACTACAATTTAAAACAATGTCCACATATTACGAAACAGAAAAATAAGCACCTTACAACGTTTGTATTATGAACTTAGCTTAGTAAATTTGAAAATTAGTATCTTTAATTTCAGTTTTTGTAATTTGTATCAAAAACTCATAATTGACATATACAAGTTCATGAATAATAATTCTATAAAGAACTATTAAACACCATTACAGAGTGAATTGGGTATGGTTACATAAATGAAACAGTTACTGCTTCCATAATGCATTTTAATTGAAAGTCTATTTGGGCAACTGTCTATTAGAAACAAGAAATTCAGCCTACAACTCATAGGCTTATGTGAAGTAAATGTGCTACAAGAACGAATAGAACAATATATATATTTGCTAAAGAAAATGAAATGAACTTAATTCTTGCTTCAATAGAATGCACGAAAAACATTCTCTGTTTTGATAATGGTATATGGTACAGTATAACATTTCATAATAATAAATAAGATCCTATTTACTTACCTTAATTTTTCCTGGTAATGTTACCATAAACACAGAATTAAATTTTTGGCCTAATATACAATGACAACTAAACATACGACAATGATAAAGATTTGTGGAATTGGCATTTTGCCAATTCAAAGTACTGAATTGTTAACTCACTTATTATAATATTACTGTACTGTTTATACTAATTTTATACTCATGATAATCTTACTCTTCTCATCTTCTAACAAGTGAAGCAGCATGTGATTTTAAGTTTATAGTTCTTCTGTACAGTGAAGATGCACCACAATTATCCACAAGCTTGATAGCCTAAATGTAGTTATACATATTCCATTCACTACTATATGATAGATCTCCTCCATATGGTTGTGCTCATAGAAAATCATAAAATATCCTAAGAACTAAGTGTATGTAATATATTTTAACCTGGACCTAAAAGTAATTTCTCCAATCACTGTTATGTTTAGTGTTTTTCTGATTTATAATAAATGCCCCAAAGTACATCATCATTTAAACAACGTACTGATATTTTGAGGGTAAAGACATAAAAAAAACAAAACACTTTTATGTTAAATTACCAAACTTTATCAAACTAAACAAAAACTGTACTAGTAAAAGATTTTTAAAAACACTACGAGTTTTGGCTATAGGCCCACATCATGTGTCAGTTAACTGAATAGATCTTTAATTGTTGGGAAAAAAATTATTTTGAAAAAAACATTCAAGAATGCAAAATTTAACCAACAATACTGATGTTCATAGAAAAAATAAGTATCAAAGCACAATACAATGGGATATATTTAAAAAAAAAAAAGGTTCAGGCATATAAAAAAAAATTAATAATTACACAGGCCTGCAAATTTAAACTTCATAAAAGTTACTTTGGTTTTAATAATGAATTTTCCACAACTCAGCTATGCAGATTGCAAAAAATAATATTCATTTTTTCTATTATGTAAGGGTTTTTACAAATTGGGAAGAAAAAAATTCTTATTTAGATCAAATTATTATTTGCATTTATCACAATGAACATTTTTTATTATTATGTTTCTCAACAACAATACAAACTGAAGAAAAGGGAAGAATACTGATGTCAAATGAATATGCATCCTCATTCTTCCTGATTTTTTTGTGAAATGTACTTCTTTTAGTCTCAAACTATGTGTTGTGGTCTTTCTTTTACGCAATGCGATATGACATTTTGCGAAAAATATGTACGTGATGAAGAAAAATGGATATCATTTTCGGATTCAGCATACAGGAATTACCATAGAACATGTAAAAATGTCAATAAATTCATTGCAGGCCTGTGTTATCAAACCTTTCTGGAATTAACTTTTTATTTTCATAGTTGAGAGTGTTTAAAATAATTACTTGATCTAGTGCACTCTGGTATTCAAAAAACAAATATAAACTGTCTAACAGACATGAATTACATCCTGTTGAAGTTGTGGATATAAAAGATAATGACAAGGAGATTGAATTTATTTGGACTTATTTTAATGGATAAAGGGAAAGAAGGCTTTTAGTTGGAACTTGTTACAGATCACCAGAAGGAACTAATGAAAAAACAGAAAATTTACTGTGAGATTAAGATTTCAGCTGCTAATGAGCATACAATTACTAGCAGAAACACTGCCCTACAGACAGCTGTTTGGAAAGAGTTTTGAAGGATATGTAAGTCACTTGCTATTGTTTTTTTCTAAGTCCTTGAATAGTGGGCTGGTGCCAGAAGATTGGAAATTTTAGTTGCCTAATGTTACTCCTCTTTTAAAGGGAAATGATAAAAATTGTCCCAGTAATTATAGGCCTATTAGTCTTACATCAGTTGTGGGAAAAGTTTTTGAAAGTCTGCTAAAAGATACTTTACAAAGTTATTTAACAAAGTTTAGAGTTTTGTTGGATAGTCAGCATGGTTTCACTAGAGGAAAATCTTGCTTTAATAATCTTTTGTCATTTTCTGAAGAGGTTACTGCTTATGTAGATGAAGGTAAGTGTGTGGATTTGATGTATCTGGATTTTCAGAAAGCATTTAACAAGGTGTCACATGATAGGATTGTTAAAACAATTATCTCTATAGGTTTGGGGGACAGGTTGGCTCATCAGATACAAAAGAGACTGGATGGAAGAAAGTAGAGGGTTATTATCAATGGAGTTCAGTCAAATTGGGTTAATGTCACAAGTAAGGTACCTCAGGGCTCAGTGTTTGGATCTTTACACTTTCTGATTTACACAAATGACACAGATGAAGGAATGGACAATAAATTACTTAAATTTGCTCATAATATTATGATTTTGGGTGTTTCTGGCAGTGAGGAAAATACTGTTGGTTTCCAAAAGGATTTAGATTATTTGGTGAGTAGAGTGAATAAAGGGAAGAGCCTTCTTATAATAAATGCAAGACAATGCAATTGGGTTATCATAATTTCAGTTGAGTTATAATTAATGTTGATGGAATAACCTTAACAGTATTGTGGAAGAATTGGATCTTGGTATTCTGGTTGATCATTATCTCATTCTCTTAACCCATGGAAACGGTTTGTTGGTAGTGGGAGGAAAATAAGATTTTAAGTTGTATTTACAGAAATACAAGTTTAAAGATTCACCTAGACCATCCCATTCACTATAGTAAATTAAACCTAGAAAAAAAAACACTTTAAATCCAGTCCTCTTTTTTCAAATATTTATCAAGCCTTCCCTTAAACTCTCTTGAATTTGCTGCATCCAACACATCTATAGGCAAAATACTCTGTTAGAAAAATAAAACTGTCCTAATTAAGGGAACTCCTATCCTACCAAAAATTATATTTGCCCCCTAGTCCTACCTTTATCACCATTTAGAAGGAAAAAAGATAAGACATCAACACTATCAATGCCCTTAATCCTAAACACCTCAATCAGATCCCCTCTAACTATTATTTTTTCAAGAGAAGACAAATTCAGAGATCTTAATGTCTCCTCATAAGACAACCTCTCCATCCCAAGTATCATCCTAGTAGCCCTTCTCCGAACTCTTTTGAACACTTCAATGTCGTTTCTATAATAATAAGCCCAAGACTGAATACAGTACTCCAAGTGTGACATAACCAATGACCCATGCAATGAACTTATAATGCTAACAGGTCCCTTGTTGTCCTTAAATTTTATCTTATGTTATTAGTGATTGTAAAATGTTTTAATTATTTATTAATGTTTTGATTTAGAAAAATATAAATTAGGTGAATCATTGCATATTTTAAAAACAAAAATTGACAACCATGTGGTTGTATAGACACAAGTGATTTGTCAAGTAGTAGATCTTCAGATTAATTTTTTTTAATTCACTTTTGGCAAAACAAGTTTCTTTTGAAAAATGTGCTATTGACAACTGCCAGCAAAACACCATAATGTCTATTATATTGAATGAAGGTAGTTGAAAATGTCTTTTAAAAAACAAAAACTAGCTAAGTACAGGGAGATTAATATCAATAGAGTTAAAAATTAGTTGAATTTGATTGATTAATGAGTCCAACAATTAATCAATAAGCATATTCCACTAATTACCCAGCTCTACCCAGGACCATGATTTCACATGCAGAGATAACTGTCAGTTTTATATTTCACAAGGTTCTGTTAAAAGACTTAAAACAACCTCACGAGAACTTTCATGCTTTATAAAATTCTTAGCTGCAAAAACAATAGAATATCAAAAGGAAGCTGTCATGATATGGAAGCTAAGTAGTAAACATCTTGGTAAATGAAGTATATTTAAGTATGCTACCAAAACTACAAAAGATTATGCTAGATATATGAGAATATACTTATTTTTCACAATGGTCAGCAATTTGCACTGGTTGAAATCTCTGAGCTTTTATTAGCACTCACCTAGGTTGTGATGGGTTTATGATTCTCGATGACAGTCCATCTGAAGTACCAGGAGAAACCATCAGTCTGTTTCTCTAAAAAGTATGTGTACTGTATTATTTACAGTATAGCTAATAAAAAGAAAGTTACATCACCCATACTTACAAATAGTTAAAACAAAGAATACGTTAGGGCAGTCATTCCTAAACTCTTGGCTCGAGACATCCCATGAATTCAGGTAACCTGACTGAAACTCATCCAATGAATCTACAGAAATGTGATAAGTTACTTTTATTTATGTTAATGTTGCCTACTTTGTTCTTCTTACTATCATCTTTTGCACTCTAATAATGATACATACTATTAGCCCAGGCCCTTATTAGATGTCAGGGCCGTTTGAGAGTAAATATTTTTGTATGTGAAAAGTCTTCTTGAAGACACATTACCACTCTAAATAAGGTGGGCATGGCACCTGTCAGGAAATGGAAAAAATTTATCAGTAGTTTCAACAGAACTCAGCCAAAGAACTTAGGAACATACATGTCAATAGAGCAAGTAAATGTACTTATTGTATAGACATACATCTACCAGACTGGGGTTATCTTATAAGATAGTGAGTAGTGAAGTTGAGATTTTTCATAGCTTGTGGGTCATGTGACAACAGAATTGAAGTTTAAGTATTTGTTTAAAAGTATCTTTTGAAACAAAGGAATTGAAACTTAGATAACATAAAACTTTGAATTATAAAAAACATTATAATGTTAATTTCATTGACAAACATTGATAGTAAAGTTGTTTAATTATATTTTGAATAAAAGTCAGTGAGTTGCATAGAAAGGGATTTAAAAGGGTACTTGTTGCAAAAAGGTTAAACTAATAACATTTTCTAGTAACACAAATTGCTCCATTCCTGAAGAAAAACAGTGCTGTCTGAACCAGAGGAGCTATCACATCAATAACAGACTAGTCAGTGCCAGAATGCACTTATACTGAAATACAGCCATAAGAATGATGTTTCAGATCATATGCTATCTTTGAAGTTACTTTGTCCTTGGTTGATTGTGTTCTTTCTGATGGTCATGAATACATACTGTTTCCTGACACAGCTAAAGCACAGATACAACAAACTCATTCAAATGATAGCAAGATCACTTTAAAACCACACTTCTTAACAGACTCTCCACTGTTTGTGGTATCAACTTCTAAGCTCATGTTTAAGAGGATCAAAGGTATAAAAGTCTATTAGATCTCAACTGAAGGATTTTCATGTCTTGTCATATGAAATTGCTGTAATTATAGTTTTTTCAGCCACCATTCTTAAAAAAGTAGTCATTGGTTCAAAGGTGTGGATAAAATCTTGTAGATCTTTGGCAAGTGACTCTCTGTCAACTTCAAATCCTTGTTTATTAATGGTACCATAAGATATGTCCAGCTTTATCCAACCAGCTTTTAGAGTTAGAAGAGTATCTTTTGTAATTATAACTTTGAGTTTGTGGATGAGGAAATTGCTAAAGATTAGCTTAAGATGTAGTTTCAAAGCTTGTTACTATCCTATATGCTTTGGTATGCAAGTTTTTTTTGTTTCCATGAACAATACTAAAGGCTCCATACTTTGCACTATTGTGTATTTAGGCTCTATATTATTTAACTCTTACTCTACGAACATCGTTTCTTGGAAAAAATGATTGAGACATCTTCAGCCATAAGTTTACCCTGGTAGATTGCACTGATCAGAAATTTCTTATCAAACAAATAGGTACTAAACACTTTCCTTGTGACACCACAGCTAACATCCGTGTTGTAGCATTAGCATATGTAAAGTGTGCTTATAAAGCATTATAGTGTATCAGAGCATTAACAATTCTGCTCATAAGCCTCAGCTCTTAATAGTGCTCTGAGATAAATGCTTTTAACACCTCAAGTTTCAAGTAGGCAACTCTTCACCCTGACCTTTCACAAAAGTAAGGCTAAATCTTGATCCCATAATACTATACAACTCAGTAGTCTTAGGCTATCAACACACAACATAATACAGCACAAACACAAAGATTATATTACATCAACCACTGAGCCATAATCAGGTGAAAATTTTTATTACTATATGTAAAATGTAGTTTTGTATTGATTTATTACTATATGTAAAACGTAGTTTTGTATTGATTTATTACTATATGTAAAACGTAGTTGTGTATTGACTTGTTACTATATGTAAAACGTAGTTGTGTATTGACTTGTTACTATATTTAATTCAATACAAAACTATGTTTTAAGTATAGTAATGAATCAATACAAAACTATGTTTTAAGTATAGTAATGAATCAATACAAAACTATGTTTTAAGTATAGTAATGAATCAATACAAAACTATGTTTTAAGTATAGTAATGAATCAATACAAAACTATGTTTTAAATATAGTGATAAATCAATACAAAACTATGTTTTAAATATAGTGATAAATCAATACAAAACTATGTTTTAAATATAGTGATAAATCAATACAAAACTATGTTTTAAATATAGTGATAAATCAATATAAAACTATGTTTTACATATAGTAATAAATTAATACAAAACTATGTTTTAAATGTAGTAATAAATTAATACAAAACTATGTTTTAAGTATAGTAATAAATTAATACAAAACTATGTTTCTTGACTTACTTCTTGCAATAAGTGCATCTTCCTCTCTTTCCATCGAACATGACATAAACCAATTAAGCAAGCCATTTCTCCTATTCAGCAATTAAAAAACAAAAAATTAAATGCAAGAGATAAAAGAACTATTAATATATATGAATAATAAAAGTAGCTTGTTTTTATAAACTGGAGTTCTGCTTTTACAATGCAGTTGTTAACCTTAATTCTAAGACTTTCCTAGTCAAACTTTAAATTTCTTTCTACTGCACATACAATATGCCAGCAAGGCTAGTTTGAAACTAGTCCACATTCAAACAATTTACTCTATGTAGAAATGAATACGAAAAAATAAAATGTTTTAACTAATGCAAAATCACACAATTAGTTTAAAATAGCCTTAGGTAAAACTAACATAACATCTGAATTTATTTTGTATAGTTGCTCTTATTTTTTTTTGTTTAGAAACAGAAAACATTAACATCCCATTACAAAGTTTAAGGTACCATTTTCAGGTGAAGAAATTCTTTAACCACACTAAGAAGATGAAGAATGAAGGTGCTGTCAACCTTAGCATAAGCAATCATGTGTTAAGTTTCTACAGATACTTTATACTACTCACCTGTAAACATTATAATTGTCTGAAACCAAGGATGATCAAATTTGTGATCTTTCACTGTATTGTTAAACCTAGAATCTGGATACCCTGGAGAACTAAAGAAAATGTTAAAAACTGAAAAATCACAATGGATTTAATACACCACTGCTTACCTGCAAGTATATTCTAAGTTAGGAGCTGAAATTTTTACATATAAAACATTTCCCATTAATATTAAAAGAAAGCATCTCAAAAAAGTAATGAAAAAGTTTTCATAAAAACTGACAATCATTTAAATAAACAAGTAGTTTTGTGTCTTCATTAAGCAGTCACAGTTTTGAAGAAAATGTAAGGAGAGATTAAAATGTTTACAACTTTAAAATCTCATGCCTTTTGGCAAAATGAAACCCTTACACAGAAACTATGGTTATATACTAACTGCTAAACAAATCCATTCAAAATTAAAATTTACAGGTTAAAAATGAAAAAAGGTACATTTGTTTAGAATGTTCTTACAACAGAAATTTCAAATACAAATAAAACAATATCTAAAAACGTATTATGTCACAGGCAGTTCAACTTAAAGTTAATTTTCAAACAGATATTAAATAACACTGCCACTGATTTCAATAAATAGTCATCATTTTTGAGATAGCCAAACTGATTTGTTTCTCATTTTTGATGGTTACTCAAATTGAAACAACAAACATTTCACATTAAACGTTGAAATTACATAATGTAAATTTTAGAGTTCTTTCTAATCTAATTTTATGACTTCAAGTGTGGTATTGCAAAAATATTAGTTTGGTCTTAGTATTAACTGTCTTAATAGTTTGCTGTTTTGTGAATAATGGTTTTCATTTTCTTGTGAAGAAAGATGAGAACATAGTGCATATAAGGTGATGGAACTGCATTCAGTTCATGGTCACCCTTTCAGTTGCCAAAACAACCAACCAAGTCTAAATGAAACCCTTCATATCCATTACATATTAAACCAAAGTTGAAATAAATTTAGCAGCATATTTTGACTTTGTATTCTTTTGAAAACCCATGTATAATATATGAGGAATTATCTTTATTGGCAATAACAACTTTTGTTAGAAGTGGTTGATACTTTAGAACACTGGTAGGAATGGGGGGGGGGGAGATTTTGATATAATGGGAATATCTGAAACATGGTTAAACATAGAAATTTTTTTTGAAATACAGGGTTACAGGCTATTCAATGGGGATAGAGTATTAAAGAGGGGAGGAGTGGCTTTATATGTAAAATGCGAGTTACATCCTGTTGAAGTTGAGGAAATCAAAGATAATAGCAAAGAGACTGAATCCATTTGGGGTTTCTATTAGTGGATATAATGGGAAAAGGCTTTAGTGGGAATTTGTTACAAACCACCAAATGACACTGATGTAATTAGTAAGAAACTTTACAATAGATTAAGATTTCAGCTGTTAATAAAGTCAATTATGAGTGATTTTAATTTCATGCATTTGGATTGGGAAATTCTAGAATCAAACCATGAGGGAGAAAGGTTTTTGGAAACTGTTCAGGATGGCTTTCTTCACCAGTTAGTCAAAGAACCAACTAGAAACAATACTATTTTAGGCTTATTGTTAACTTCAAATACAGGAATGATTGAAAGGGTGGAAATTGGGAACATCTGGGTGCCAGTGATCATTGCTCTATTAGGTTCAATGTTTTGCTGGATATGGAGATAAGGAATAACGATATTTTGGTTACAAATTTCATAAAAGCAAATTTTGAAGGAATGCGACAAGAGTTATCTGTTGTGAATTGGGCAGCTGAGTTATGTGGAGACACTGATCAAATGTGGAAAATTTTTAAAAGATAAACTTTTAAATATTCAATTATTGGAAGTTAGCTAATGTAACTCCTCTTTTCAAGGGAGGTGATAAAAATTGTCCCAGTAATTATAGACCCATTAATCTTACATCAGTTGTGGCTCACAAAGAGTTTAAGAAATAAAATTAAAGAAAAGCATCATAAATTTAAGAAATTTAAATTGACCAGTATGACAGGAGACTTAGGAGATTCTAGAAGATCAAGAGTGTTAGTTAAACAGGAAAGTAGGACATCAAAAAGGATGTATGAGAAAAAAGTTGGCTGAAAATTTAAACATTAACAGTAAGGATTTCTTTATATATATTAAGGGAAAACAAAATGTTAGGATAGGGATAGGAGCCTTGAGGGATGATAAAGGAAGGCTAGTATTTGATGATTATGAGATGGCTGGATTATTCAATTTTACTTTTTATTCATTTTACTAATGAAGATTTAAGCAGAATTCCACATCATGATCAGTTGATAAATGGAAACGAGATCAAACAAGATGACTGCATTAATTCTGAGCTGGTTAAGAAAATAATTGGGAAGATTAAAAAATGATAAGGCTCCTGGGCCAGATAATATTTCCCCAAGGGTTTTGAAGGAGGTTAACAATTGTATACGTGAGCCACTTGCAACTATTTTTTGTCAGTCCTTGAATAGTGGGCAAGTACCAGAGGATTGGAAGTTAGCTAATGTAACTACTCTTTTCAAGGGAGGTGATAAAAATTGTCCCAGTAATTATAAACCAATTAATCTTACATCAGTTGTAGAAAAAATTTGGAAAGTCTGTTAAAAGATGCCTTGCAGTCATTTAACAAAGTTTAGAATTTTATTGAATAGTCAACATGATTTCACTAAAGGAAGATCTTGCCTCACAAATCTTTTAACATTCTTTGAAAAGGTTACTGCTTATGTAAATGAGGGTATGGCTGTAGATTTGGTATATCTGGATTTTCAGAAAGCATTTGACAAGGTGCCACATAAAAGGCTTGTCATAAAAATTTGCTCTATAGGTGTGGGGGTTAAGTTAGCTAATTGGATAGAAGAATGGTTGAATGGAAGAAAGCAGAGGATTGTTACAAATGGAGTTCAATCAAACTGTATTAATGTCACAAGTGGGGTACCTCAGGGCTCAGTCTTAGGACCTTTGCTCTTTTTGATTTACATCAATGACATAGATGAAGGGATAATCAATAAATTACTTAAATTTGCAGATTATACTAAGATCTTGGGTGTTGCTAGCTGTGAAGAGGTTGCTGCTAATTTTCAAAAGGATTTAGATCATTTAGTGAGTTGGGCAAATAAATGGCAGATGGGTTTTAATTATAATAAATGCAAGATAATGCATGTGGGTTATCATAATTTGAATTATAAGTGTAATTTGGATGGGAATAACCTTAATAGTGTTATGAAGGAAAGGGATCTTAGTGTAATAGTCAATCAGTCTCTAAAGCCATCCGAGCAGTATGTTGTTGCTAGTGGCAGGTTAAATAGGATTTTAGGTTGTATCTATAGAAATATTGAATACAAGTCTAAAGAGTTTATACTTTCATTGTACAGGTCACTGGTTAGGAC
>NW_013666409.1:327014-333194 GCF_000517525.1 Limulus polyphemus
CACAAGAACGTCGAATCTGAATCACTTGAATAAAACACGGGGGTGCTTAACTTTTTTCCAGGTGTATATATGAATGAAAAGGGATTAGTTTAAAATTTTATTTCATTTTATGTTAATAATTTTAATTTAGTTTTGAGGATGGAACAGCCGAGATGGACCAATAACTCCCATGTTGTCCCAAAATATTATGTTATGTTATATTATTTCAACATTACAAATAATTGCTACTAAGATGTATCAACCATTGCTTCCACAGGCTGATGTTGCTCATAAAAAAAACTTCTTCACATATCACAGTTACACAGCCTAAACTACTCATTAAACATTATCCATGTATGATAAATATTTAACACTGTAACTAAAAGCAATTCATTTAAATAGTGAGAAAGAATAAAAATTGTCCAACATTTACTTTAAGGAGTTTGTTACACAATGAGATAAAACAGGTACATGATCATCTGATGAGATCTAACAGGCTGATTATAATGCTACACCCTTCTGAAGGTAAACATTCTTTCTTGAATAAGAGGACCCAAAAAACAACACTAAACTCAGTACTCTGACTAACACCCAATCATTATAATAATTACAATTATTTTTCACTATGACAGCTAATCATCTGACAAGCAAGTGCATAAAATGGAATTAGCTACATCTTTAAGCATGCTAATTAAATCAAGTACTTACTAGCAGTCATTTTGAGCCTTTTTACTTAGTGTATTGATGGAGCCTGTAACCAGCATTCCAACACACAACAATATTTGTGGCAAAGTCAAGACCATAATTACAGTAGGGTAACTTTGGTAATACTATGCACTTTAAGAATTTCTAGAAAAAACAACAAACAAAACACAAACAAAATTTAAATTTGTCAATCTGATACAATTAAAGTAACTTATATTATTCAAATGCAATATATCTTCCTCTTGCTTAGATTTTAGATTATTTAACACAAGTATGTTTATGAAACTATAGCTTGCTAATGTTTAAGAATTATGCAAACATTATTTTCTAAATTTAAAGTTTAATTTTTGTTTGCAAAAAATGGGGAAACTGACATGTATATAAAAAATTAACAAAAAAAATTACCTACAGGAATGAAAATAGAATCTCCAACCAATTCAGTAGTAAAAACTATATAAACTTCATAGTTCATGTTATAACTAAACATTTGTTATACATTACAAGAGAAAAATATTAATACATTAGATATCTTATTAATGCACTCACAAACAGATTTTATTTATTTAGTTATCATAAGTTATGGTTACAAGAAAACAATATCAATGTAATTGCATTACAAGCATTTCATAAAATTGGTCGATGCCTTTAGCAAAATATTTTCATAAAAACAAATGAATAATTTATAATTTTGAAATATCGTACACACATTTTATCTTTGTATTATTATTTTCCATTACTATCATCATTACTGGTTATTCAAATTAACTTTTAAGTTTGGGGACATACTCTAGCTTGTCTCTACTGGTACTACTACTAGTGCTATTACTATTGATAGTAAAGATATTGAATATTGAAGATGTGGAATATTTGCCAAAAAATATACCCTGCTGTATTTTAATTTCTTAATTAACACTAACTGTTTTATCACACATAGGTAAAACGATTACTATAACTGAACTGTCGCTTTCGTACCACTACATAAAATTAGAAAATATAATACAAATTACTAAGTTAGTGCACTCGCACTTTACTGTTTTTGGACTTTAATCTTAAACTAAAAGTTTAGTTACCACAGTACCAGAAAGCATAACTATAAGCACAGCAAAGACAACAGTTGAAGAAACAAAGGAACCTTGACACATAATAATACTAAAAATAAATAAATTTTAAAGTGTAGCTAAAAATAAAACACATTAATAAATAAAACTATTTATTATAACAACTTGTTTACCCCTCTTCACTTCTAAGTTCTATCACACGACCAAAACATGCAACAAAAAACTAATGGCTGTCAAAACAAATTTTTGATATCACGTGACAGTTGTATTGCCATGAGTGATCGCCCTCTATATTAAAATTATAGATATATGTAGTTGTCCACAATTATTTATACAAAAAAGACAAGCTGTAAATTGTTATTGATAATTTCTGGCTACTGAATATAAAATAAAATATTGTTTGTTGTAAAGCACAAAACAACACAGTGTGAACCCGCAGACTTACCACTGAGTGAATGGGGTCATGAAATAAAATAAATTAGCCTTTAACGTAGACATCGTGTAATATATTGAAAACTAACTTATTCTACAAATCATTATATTTACATATATATATATTGTTGCGTCAGCGAGGTCACGTGACTAGTGTCATGCCACCTCTCGAACCTTCAGGAATAGTCGGGAGATTACTAGATATAGGGTAGTCTGGTATATATATAAGAGGGTGACAACGTGACGGAATAATGTGTGTGTTTAGGTAATGAGTAATTGAACTGCAGTTAGAGAGAGACGTATTGTTGAAGTCTAGCTCGTGATACGTGAATTATAGTTTGTTATAGCGCAACTGTTGAAGTTGAGTGTATCGGTAAAGTTATATTCAGAAAGAATAAACCAGTTTTATTTAAGAAAGGACTTGTGTCACTAAAGTTTCGTCGGAAACTAAGTTACGGAAAATTAATTAACAAACGGAGACGTAACGAGATAATAACAGTTTTTGACATGACATAATAAATATATAACAATATTTGTATATGGAAGGCACATATAGTAATATAAGAGTAACTTGACAGACAACAATATACAAGCATAATAAGGTACTTATATTTTTGTGGAACGTACTATATGTTTCCGCAGATAGATTTGTTTTGAATTTCGCCCAATGCTACATGAGGGCTATCTGCGCTAGCAGTCCCTAATTTAGCAATGTAAGACTAGAGAGAAGACAGCTAGTCATCACCACCCACCGCCAACTCTTGGGCTACTCTTTTACCAACGAATAGTGGGATTGACACATTAGAACGCCCCACGGCTGAAAGGGCGAGCATGTTTGGTGTGACGGGGATTCGAACCCGCGACTTTCAGATTGAGAGTCGAGTGCCCTAATCACCTGGCCATACCGGGCCCCGCAGATAGAAGTAAACACACCAATGTTTTGTCGAAGCATGTAGTATTTTCTTCCGAACAAAACCACTTTATTTTCATGGAGGTGATAAAAATTGTCACAGTAATTATAGCCTCATTAGTCTTACACCAGTTGTGCAAAAAGTTTTGGAAAGTCCGATAAAAGATGCTTTGCAAAACCACTTAACAAAATTTGGAATTTTATTGGATTGTCAACATGGTTTCATTAAGGGAAAATCTTGCCTTACAAATCTTTGACATTCTTTGTAAGGGTTACTGTTTATGTAGATGAGGGTAAAGGTGTAGATTTGGTATATCTGGATTTTCAAAAAAAATTTGACAAGATGCCACATAAAAATTATCTGGTAATAATTATCTCTGTAGATGTGGGGGTTTTAAATTAGCAAACTGTATAGAAGAGTGGGTGGATGAAAGAAAGCAGAGTGTTGTTATAAATGGAGTTCAGTCAAACTGGATTAGTACCTTTGCTTTTTTGATTTACATTAATGACATAGATGAAGAAATGGTCAATAAATTGCTTAAATTTGCAGATGATATTAAGGTATTGGGCGTTGCTAGCTGCGAAGAGGATGCTGATGATTTACAAGGGATTTAGATCATTTAGTGAGTTGGGCAAATAAGAGCAGATGGGTTTTAATCACAATAAATGCCAGATAATGCATGTGGGTTATCATAATTTGAATTATAAGTATAATTTGGATGGGAATAACCTTAATAGTGTTATGAAGTAAAGGGATCTTGGTGTAATAGTCAAACAGTCTCTAAAACCATCCAAGCAGTGTGCTGTTGTTAGTGGTATGGAAATAGGATTTCTGGTTCTATCTACAGAAATATTGAATACGGGTCTAAAGAAGTTATACTTTCATTGTATAGGTGATTGGTTAGGCCACGTTTGGAGTGTTGTGTTCAGTCTTGGGCTCCTTACCTTAGGAAAGACAATATACTGTTGGAAGGGGTTCAGATGGGGTTACTAGAAGGGTGCCTGGGATGGAGGGGTTGTCATACGAGGAGAGGTTGAGATTTCTCACCTTTTTTCTCTTGAAAAAAAAAGAAAAGAAAAGTTAGGGGGTCTGATTGAGGGTGTTGAAGATAGTAAGGGGAATTGATAGTGTTGATGCATCATCTTTTTTCATACTTAACAGTGAAAACAGTTAGATTAGGAGACTCAAATATAAATTTGGACAGGGTAGGAGTCATCTACAGTTATATTTTTCTAACAGTGTGGTTGGCTTTTGGAATGGCTTGCCTTTGGATGTTGTGGATGCAGTAAATTAAAGGGAGTTTAAGAGAAAGCTTGATAACTATATAATTACTCATCTGCTTGTTTGTTAATTTCTGGTATAGATTCTTTCCGAGGAATTTCAGCGATACAAGAACTTTGTCCTTTGTTAATTAAACCAGTTTATTTTTCCCTCGACACAGCTTTGTAATACACAGAATTTCCAATCAGTAAATTAAACTGAACTTCTTTTATAACACACGCTATAAATCACAATGATTCACACACTTTACTTATGGTGCCTACTGTTTGCTTGACTCAATTATCTATATCTTCAATCTATCTCCATATCTATATATCGCTGGCTTTATTTGCCGGGCTTATATACTAAAAAAGAGGGCGTCTGGGAAATGCACAACTTCCTGTAACTTTCTCGGTATAACTGTTTGCCAGGTCGTCACTTTCCCATCTCCGGAGAAGAATATCATTTTCAAGCTTTACTTGGTCCCATTGTGCCCAATAGTTTTTTGTCACAGGGCTTAAGCTAGACACCTTTTCCCAAGCAGGGCGCAAAACACTTGCTTGTAGAAAATCAATTATTGGCTTCAAATCTTGGTTTTTCTCCTGTTCTGCTTTAATATCTATACTTTGTTCCACTTCACCATCATCAACTCCTCTAGTCACTTTGACTTCAGCTTGATGGCACCTGGTCAATTCAACCTCTCTGTTGCAACAATGTCTGCAGTCATTTTTGCAGGGTCTTCGGCTCACTCCGTTGGCATTTCCATGAGATTTTCCTTCTCTGTATTTAATATCATAATTATACTGGTCTATCTTTCTGATCCAACGCATCACTTGTCCCTCTGGGTTCTTTAATGATCTTAACCAGCGTAATGTAGTATGGTCTGTCCTGATGGTAAACCTGGTGCCATAGAGATAAGGATGGAAAAATGTCAGACTCTTTACTATAGCAAGGAGTTCCCTCCATGTTACACAGTAGTTCCTCTCTGGTCTACTCAGGACCCCACTGAAGTAGGCCACCACATGTTCGTTTTCACCAATTTTCTGAGACACCACTCCTCCAATTCCGACATTACTAGCATCACAATCCAGTATATATGGCAGTGAGGGATTTGGAAGCTTTAAAAGTGGCGCGGAGGCCAATTTTTCTTTCAATGTCTTGAAAGCATGGTGGCAAGAAACTGTCCATTCGAACTTCTGGCCTTTTTTTGTCAAATCATGTAGTGGAGCAGCTATAGTTGCAAAGTCCTTCTCAAACTTCCGGTAATAGGAACAGAGCTTCTTAACTCTCCCACATTGTTTGATGTTGGCCAATCACATACTACTTTCACCTTGTCAGGATCAGTTAGCACACCATGCTCACTTACAATGTGACCCAAGTAAAGCACCTCTTTCTGGAACAAATGGCATTTCATGCTGCTTTCAAATGATTGAATACTTCCTCTAGCCGGGACATTTCCTCATCAAATGTTGTTGCAAACACAATGACATCATCCAAGTACACTAGGGCTATCCTCCATTGTAGGCCTTCCATTACTCTTTCCATCAGCCTCTCAAAATGTTCGTTGGGGTATTGCTAAGCCCGAATGGCATAACACAATGTTGCCAGAGACCTTGTTTCAGCCATTTTCATTTGATGGAAACCCGACTGTAAGTCCAGAGTTGAAAACCATCTGGCTCCACTTAGCGCATCAAGAATATCATCAATTCCTGGCAGTGGGTGTGAGTCTTTTTCGGTTATGCTGTTAAGAGCCCTGAAGTCCACACATCAACGTTGGGTCCCATCCTTTTTCTGGACTAACACGACGGGAGCTGACCAAGGACTATCTGATTTCT
>NW_013666409.1:334194-338955 GCF_000517525.1 Limulus polyphemus
CCACTGCTGTTGTCTCTCTTCTTGTTTCTTTTTTCATTCTTCTTGTTTTTTTTGCTGTTCTTGTATTGCTGCCATCAAATCTACTAAGTCGTAGTTTGATTTGCCACTTCTCGTTTCCATTTTTTTCTTTTTTTCTCTCTATGTATCTGCTATGTTTGTTAATTTCCGGTATAAATTCTTTCCGAGGAACTTCAGCGATACAAGTCCTTCCTTAATTAAACCAGTTTTTTCACTCGATACAACTTTGTAATACACAGAATTTCCAATCAGTAAGTTAAACTTAACTTTTTTATAACACACGCTATAAATTACAGTGATTCATACACTTTACTTACGGTGCCTACTGTTCGCTTAACTCAGTTATCTATATCTTCAATCTATCTGCATATCTATCTATCCCTGGCTTTATTTGCCGGGCTTATATACTAAAAAAGACGGTGTCTGGCAAACACTCGGACATTTGCGGGGTTCCTCGATAATACATGATCTTTCGAGAAACTCTAGCGCGCATGCTCCCAGCGTCGCGTGACTTCCGCTTTCGTAGCAATAAGAACGATAAGGACTGTCTATAAGATTTAAAAAAAATATATTTAATAGTTTTAGTTTAGATTAGAGGATGGGGCAGCCAAGATGGATCATAAGGTCCCTTGTTGTCCCAAAACATTATGTTATCTAATAAATCGTTGTCTGCCAATTTATTTACTACTACTAATAAAACAAATTTAAAATATTTTGGTAAGATATAAAAAAGGATAACCCAAGACATATTTATCCTTAGAAGGATAACAGTAATTTATTATGGATAATTCAAAATTAAACGAAATATGAAACTGTTTACTTTCCAAGGCCTGTTCTCAATCGTTTATAAAGATTTCCCCCATTTATATGTGGCATACAGGTTCACTGATGTCCAACAGGAAAGCCAAAATTGTTTGCAAACGCAGGTTCAAAACTGTTAAGCGAACATTATTTTGAACATGGACGATAAAAGAAAGCAAATTAACACAATGTGCTTTAAAATATAAAATTATTTATTGAAAACACGGTGTTATGTTGCAAAAACTGTTCACGCTTCTTCTTGTGTTCACCTGGCTGCTGGAGTCGAGGGTAAAAGCACAAAGAACAAAATCAAATGTAATCAAGAGAAAAAGAACCAAAATAAAAGAGACAGTGTTAGAGGGAAAATGTAATCAAGCTCAAAATATTGTAAATACTTGACAAATTTATTGAAACGATTACGTTTTACTAAAGTGGCTTTAAGAGTATAATATTTACACAGGCAAACATTTGGTTTTGGTTTTGTATCATAAATAAAAGTATAATCACTGCAAAATAAAAATAACATTCAACTAATAAATCAAAACTTTGTCTTATTCATCATTTACATTATTCTAAGATTTTATCATATGCTCAACATTTTGTAAATATTGTTACGACATCGAGGTCACGTGACTAGTATCACGCACGCCATTCTCGAACTTTCACGTCTTTTCCTTAAATCTCGTGATCTTTCTAGATATAGTGTAGTCTTGTATATATAAGACCAGCCACGAAGCGACGGAGAGGTAATGAGTAATTGAACTGCAGTCAGAGAGAATATTGTTAAGCACGTGAAAAGTTTGTTGAGAATTATAGCGTTTGTTACAGAGCGACTGTTCAAATTAAGTGTATCGTAAAGTTGTATTCGGAAAGAATAAACCAGTTTTATTTAAGAAAGGACTTGTGTCGCTAAAGTTTCAGTTTATTTACGATTTCCCCCTTAATTTAATAGATTATTTGTTATTTAGTTCATTTTTATATTTACGAAAAATAAGCATATGTACATATTTTTTGAGTTATTATTAAACTAATACCTTAAATGAACGCCCGGCGTGGCCAGGTAGTTAGGGCGCTCGACTCGCAATCTGTGGGACGCGGGTTCGAATCCCCGTCAACCAAACATGCTCGCCCTTTCAGCCGTGTGACGGTCAATCCCACTATTCGTTAGTAAAAGAGTAGCCGAAGATGACTAGATGCCTTCTCTCTAGTCTTTCACTGCTAAATAAGAGACAGTTATCGCAGATAGCCCTCATGTAGCTTTGCGCGAAATTCAAACCAATATTATTGTTACATAATTTAGTTTTGACTTTATGGGAATGAAATCCATGCATTTGTCTTATCCAACATCTTTTGAGTTTTTTTTACACTTTTTACAAAATGACAGAAACCACATCATTTTACGAAAACTTGTTTCTTTGACTTTAATTTAAAAAGAATATACGTCCAGCAGATATTAGAAAGACAGTTACAAAAGTACACACAGTTGGATATTCCCCCAAAAGTTATTAATAGGGATAGTTCAACATTTTTCAAGCAGTCTTGGAACCTCTTCTGATGACAAAATCTGCCATTATTCGTTATTTAATTCCCTAGGCTGCATTTTTTGGTATTATCAGGTTCACTGATTTCCCTTACAGTAATTAAATAGGAGACGCAGAATAACAGGAGCCTCAGGTGAAAATGTTTTGAGGAGGGAAAACCTGAATGACTTTCAAAATGAAAAAGAACTGAACACAAATTAAACACAGTGAAACAATTTGTATTTCAAACTAACAACGAAAAAGCTTAAAGACGAATGTATCTTTTGAGTACCTTTACTGGAAAGTTAGCTAATTTATTTATTTGAATGATAAAGTGTGTTAAATTTTAAACCTTAATAATCTCAATCTTATCTAAATCTTAAATCTCAATATCAATGTAACCTGTTCTGGGCTGTATCACTAACTTGCATATTTTTTCAAAAAAATGGTTTTTAGATGGGAATTTTGTTTTGAGCCAATAAAAAAGCTCTATAAAGAACATCTAACATGTAGTCAAAAAGTCAGTTTTCTCTTTTTTCCTTGAAACGCAATGCCTAGATACGTTTCTTTTCGGGAAATAGGCAAATAGTTTATAAACGTCAACTGATGTTTGCTGTACGTAAGACATTTTTGTAACTTATGACAGTAATATCATGTACATCATTTCTAGCTTTCTGTATATGTGATGAAAGTTGGAATGACTGCTTTGTCATATTATACTAACCTTTGTGTCACTGGCAAAACAATATCAAGAAACAATAAATAGAATTTATTAACGGAATAATTGTGCATTCTATTATTCAATAATCCTTGACATACAATTGTGACATTTTTGAATAAGTGTCGATAAAGAGAAACAATTAAGATGAAATTAACACACGTTTAAATGAAAACTCGATTATATTTTAGTCTGTGCGACCTTTCGGATAGATTCTCTTCGTCAGGCAGTATATACTCTTTTACAAAAAAAAAAAAAAAAAAAAAAAAATTAGGCTAAAAAAGAATCTAGTATTATTGGGTAAAACAATATTGAAGTGGATAATGCTATTCTGAAGATGTTTACAGACATTATTACTTTGGTACGTCATAAATGTTGAAACCATAAATGCAGCATCCTTCAAATTTGTATTCCACTTCACCTATGATGTAAAAAAAATTAGTTGTCTTTGACGTGGTCTTCTTAACCCTGTTATGTTTAAATGCCAGGGTACAGTATGGATTGATGGTTTTAAACTAGGTTGAGAAAATTCCGATTTATTCGCCATTTAGCCGTTGGTCACAGTTGGCTTCAGCTGCATCTCATTCCTTTGCTTTAAGGAATATTTTAAACTTCGAGAAAATTACTTGATATTTATTTTCAAAGCTATCCTCATCTTTACGTGTTGCACCAGTTGTATCAGTAGGTATCTGAATGCCATGGTCGTTGTTATCAGTACTATCATATAAAGATTAAGATTCGTTCTGTTTAGATGATACCTCCCACGAATTATCGACAGTAATTTTGTCTTCATGTAGATTTTTCAAATCATTTTGAACAAATCTAACATTCCTTTTCCAAAAACAATACAGGTTTCTGCGATTCCGTAATGAACTTTTTAGATTTAAAACCTTTGCTAGCAAACCCAACATTGAATTGTTTCTGAAATATCCGTCTTCAAAAAGATTAGAATCATTTTTACAAACATTCTAAAACTTTGTAACAAAGTTTTGTGCAACAACTTTCCTTGAAAATATAATTTCTCTCAAGCCTATTCTTACCAAGCAAATGTGTAGCACAACACATCACTCAAAAACATTTACATTTTCTCTGTTTCTCTCTATATACATATGTATGCAATATATATACTATCAAATGTTTAAAACTTACCTTTGGTAGTAATGATTTTACATCACGTAGTAAGGCGGGGTGAAGATAAAATTTTGCGATATTGTTTGTAACACGTATTTCCATAGCGACTTCAATTCAAAACCACGGGAATGTTACAATATCATTTCTAATGCGTGTTCAGTATACAAAAATGTGTAAATTGAAACCTTCAACCACTCCACCATAAATACATAACAATTCCCGCTGTTCCATTTTTCTGACTGAGTGGCTGAAGGTTACATTTTAACACATTTTTATCCAACTTATATCAATAAATAAATAAAGGTTACTTTATTAAAAATGCTTGAATAAACGGTGGCATATCGTGAAATTCTTACTTTTGTTGTTATCCAGCTCTGCCGACAGAAGCGAGGCAGAGATGAATATAAAAATTGGGGTACAGGCATTCTTCACGTGTGTGCTGTACATATTACGTCCGTGACGAATTTATTATAATATATTTATTTTACTATCGACGTTTGTTTAAATTTACATTTAGAAACATACATAGCTTATAGTATTAAATATGTATTGCGAAACTCCCGCCTATTCTTC
>NW_013666409.1:339816-364473 GCF_000517525.1 Limulus polyphemus
CAAGGCCACCCGTCTACAGGAATTCAAGGCCAAAGTGGTGTGTTGCAGTGCCCCAGACACCACTCAACCACCAGGATCCTTTCCCCCTCTTTACAGATTGCCACATATGACAAACACATGGGTGGATGTTCAGATCCCAGAAGAGGTAAACTGAAAATACAGAACCTTCCTTGGGAGGTACCCTCAACCCTCACCATGTACAGGAA
Source organism: Limulus polyphemus (assembly GCF_000517525.1). Taxonomy (NCBI): domain Eukaryota; kingdom Metazoa; phylum Arthropoda; class Merostomata; order Xiphosura; family Limulidae; genus Limulus; species Limulus polyphemus. Next base: position 340,023 of record NW_013666409.1, read on the forward strand.
TCCACCTCGAGGGGACTAATTATGAATCAAAAGAAATAATTATCTCAATACAAATAACTAGTTAGGCCTCACTTTGAATACTGTGTACAGTTGTGTTCTTATTTAAGAAAGGATACTGACTCATTAGAAAGAGGTTTAAAGGAGGGTTACTATAATGCTTCCTTAACTTTTTTTTTCATCTTGAGAAAAGAAGGGTAAGAAGTGATCTTGTTGAAAACAAGTGTAACAATTGAAACAAGTGGATAAAGACTTCTGATTTCTTTACACTATATCCTAAGTTAGAAGGACAAGAGAACACAAGTTTAAGATTTGGAAAAGGCAAGCTAGGGTCCAGCTAAGACAGTTTTTTATTTTCCCTAACTGGACAAATGACCATTGAAATGCACATAGAGGTAGATGGGTGGTGTCAAGCCTATGCCTTCCTCCTTTTATGCCCCAAAGTGCCCTTTTTCTCACTCATAAAAGAAATGCCCAAAATATCTACAAGATACACCTGATTCCACCCCTTACTTGCTGTGAGTTATTATGAAAAAAAATGTTTCAGTTTCAAAATGAATATTACACAGGGACTTGTAGGTTTTTACAGTAAAAAACTTAATGGTGATATGCTATTAATTGTAATAAGGAAGAATTCACTATTAGTTTTAGATTTTAAAAGTGTTTATAAGATTGATTGAATAAGAAAATAGATGGTGGGTTTAAATTTCTATTTTTCTCAAGGATGAGGTTGCAGTACAGCCTTGAAGAACCAGGTGGTCCCTTGTTATCATTAGTTTACATTTTGTTAATGCTTAAGCTTCTTTCTTTTGGTGTTGTATATTGTAGTACTTACATTTTTTATATATCTTTCATATATAATTTGTTTATGTTTTCATCTTTTCAACATATTTTTTCTCAAACAGTCTATAGAGTCACCAATATCCTGAATGATAGAAACCAGCCACATTGTTATGGGGCTCTTTAGATCTGTGTAGAATTAATTAATTCTCTGTATGTAGTTCACTTCGATATAGTAATTAAATACTTCTGTGTATTAGAAGCTACTTCAATCAGATTTTCCTTTCCAGAAGGGGACAGTGCAATTGATGTTTTTGTTACACAATATTATTAACAAATAAGCTTACAGAATGCAAAATCATGAACATAGAATGTTTCCTATACGTTTACATTTTAACAGATATTATACATATACTTTTCATGAGTAATACAAATCTACTTGTTAAGTAAATAGTAAGTATAAAAATGAAGAATGCACCCAAATAAATCATTACTTATTTTCATAGTACCTTCTACTACTATGCAGTCACAACACTGATAGAAAAATCTATAGGTTAACGTTGAATGAAATTTATCTTAAAAAAGTATTTTTCTAAGCTCAATGGTTAATTAGAAAGTTAACATAATCAACTGCAATTAAGATGATTACAATTATCTACATAGCCCCAAGTAAGTAACTTTTATTTAATAAACAATTTTAAATACCAAAGTTTAAGTAAGTTACACTTGAAAAGAAAATGTTCACAATATTCAGTGACAATATCACCTGATACATGTTTATACTTTAAGTAAGAAATCACTTTATTCCATGATGTAACCCTTCAAGGAGATTAAATCCCACATCATTTGTGGAGGAAATTCACACATGGAAATGCATTTTAAATGTTAAATAAAAATAAACAAAAAATCAAAGGCCTAGCAAAAGACAACTCACTCACATAAAATAGTCACAGTTTTTGCTTATATTTATGTTGAACTGATACTTAAAACCTTCATGCCAAGTGAAAGTAAAATTCATTTTTGATTTTTTTTTTTAACTGATTAAATCATAAAACTATACACATATCAACACAATGACCGGAACATAACAAAATTGCTGTTTTGGTAATAACTATATATACATTCTCTAGTAGAGGAATTAATAGAAACTGAGGCAAGTATATTTCATTTGAGGCATTACTGGGAGTGTTTGGAGACTCCCCTTTGCAGATTTGTTTATTCTTCTAGAGTTACTGACTATTATACAAGTAATCATCATGCACTAGAAAATGGGAGGCACTGAAAATGTTCTTAAACTGTTCAATCACTTCAAAGGCTTGTACCCGTGCTTTTAAATATCAAAGAAATATGTGTAGAATGAAGTACTCCTAAACTAAAGAAAAAAATTACATGGAAAGTTTATAAATGCCCTTAACTAAATTCCCTAGATATAAGACAAGCTCATTTTTAACACAGTGTGTGTATATTTTTGTTCACAGAAGTAATCCAACTCTGTAAATCTAAACATGGATTTGACATTTAACATGAGTGCACTAAAATAAAAAAAACGGGCTTCAAAACTTCAATGAATCAGACTGATAATATAAATTAAAATGAACTGTCCAAGTATATACATACACTCATCCATCTGTATATATTATTAAATGAACTTTAAAAATAAAACACTTTTGGAACCAAATACAGCAGAAAGACTATGAAACTAGTTTGACACATTCACGTTACCTCTTCAGTCCTACAGTTATCTGTGCAAGCATATTTCTTCTCACATGACTGTGTAGGACTGAAGAGAGCTGAACAAAAAGTCAAAATAGTAATTTCCGAGTTTAAGTTGAAAAGTTTGTCTGCGAACTTAGGCCTACAACCGGTGTCAGAGTAAACGTAGCCTGCAGAAACTTTATCAAAAAAATAACTTTCCTTATCGCCACATGTACTGGACTTCGTATTATTTTTACTATACCATCCAAAAGAATCCCCCCAACGATAGAATACGTTACAATATGTAAATTTTCATTACCTTTTATTCATTTTGAACGTGGTTGTCGAACTTCCAAAACAAAAGTCATTCTAATTTTATTAGTTACTGAGCTAGCAACACTATTTGAGTGGTCACCTCATCTGTTAAAACGATGGAACTTGAAGATAAGGCACGAAACAACTGTGTATTCTACACGGTTTTCTTCAGACAAATTAGTTAATGAATATCAGCTAGTTCGCTTTAATTGTGTCTGAGTAACGATTCTGTAACCGATATATCACAGATATGTGAAAGACATGAATCACTCGGTGCCATCTTTCTCAGGTAAAAATACAAGTCTTTTCCGTATGGAAAAAAATTGACTTGATTCACAACCGTTTTACTTTCAAAATTGAAGAGAAAATTTTACGAGTTTTCATTCTTCTTAATGATAAAGCCTAAACATTTTTTTTTTCACGAATAGTTCAATTAGCATCTTTAAGCAGGCGATAATTATTCTATCGAAGATCGTACTAATACTAATAGTAAGACTTAAGTATAATATTAATTCTTAATCATTAATTTACTAAATCATTTCCTTTGAAGCCACCCCTGTATACCAAAAAAAAACAAAAAACTTTCCCCCTTTTTTTTACTTTAATGGCTACAACTATACTCTTTTTATTGTGGAATGCTTTACATAACTCAATTTAGATTAAATGTCACCAACCAGATTCATGGACAGCACTGATCTTAGTTACCGATATTCGCTTGAGCACCAACACACTGCGTAGGTATACTAAGTAGTTTAAGTTATAACATCGATTTTAAGCAGACTGTTGTTTTGCAATGGGAGTGGTATTTGTCAAATTAGCTAGTGTACGAAACAGATAAAAAGGCTATTCTTCTATAAAAGTAAATAAAAAAACGAATAACTGCAACATAATTACTATATATTATATAGAAAAGTAATAAGCACACAAAATATTTAAACAAATATGTGCAGCTTACCGTTTTTCTGCATCTTCTGAAATTTCACCGCCACTAACACACACACGCATGCTCTTAAACAATACACCGAGTCTCATTTTGACATGGCCGATCGATTTTTTTCTGCTCTACCTTCACCTTGTTATTCGTGTTCCATCTTTTGTAGAACTTGGCGAAGGTTTTGTGTTGTTTATACCGAAGTTAAAATTACAAATAAATTATAATTTTAAGTGTTTATTTTTTTTTTAGAATTTTGTTTAGATTTAAAAAAAGGAAATTAAATGGGTGTTTATTATACATGATTGACTGAACAGTATCTTATAATTCATATTTAAATTGAATAAACTAACATAACGCAATTTTACACTTGTATAAAATTTATTATATTACTCTTAGTTACATAAAATCAAAATTGTTTTATGTTTATTTGAAGTTAAGCACAAAGCTACACAATGGTCTATCTGTGCTCTGCCCACCACGTGTATCGAAACCCGGTTTCTAGCGTTGTAAGTCCGCAGACATCCCGCTGTGCCACTGGGGAGCAATGTTTTATATAAAACGTAATTTTACTGTTAAGTAGGTAGGCTTAACATCTCGTTGGCAGTAACTGCAATTAAGAGTATGACATACAATGCCGCCTGATTCTTTTTCTGTTCACTCATAATGTAATGTCCCCCATTGGGTCAGCGAAAAGTCTATGGACTTATAACGCAAAAACCCGAGGTTCGATTCTCCGCAATGAACAGATTGCAGATAACCTACCGTGTATTTTTGTAATACGAAAACAACAATAACATAATGCAATAATAAACATATAGTAGTTTGATGGTTTACTATTTGGAACAATAGTTGTGTGTATTTCTTAATTAATGTACACCAAAATGTTTGGCATTTTGAAGCAAGATGGGTACAAAGTCATTTTGTGGTACTAACGTATTTTGGCCATTGAGGTAAAGTTATACTCATCTCCATGATCTCGGCTTACCTGTAATTCAGTTTCCCCTCGCCTGTTGTTTTGATATTCCTAGAATATTCCAAATTACGAAGTTTTACAGTCTTTTAGTATTTAATTTACTTTTTTTTCAGTAATACCTTTGCGAACCTGCTGACGTCTATTGGCAACTGTGTTCATCATTGCCTTACAGTGAAAGTCAGAGACATATCAATATTTGAGTTTAATGTCCACTTGTATAAAGTAATATATTCGTATTGTTACGACAACGCAGGTCACGTGACTCTGGTAACACGTCATTGACTTCTAGAAATATCCTGTTCCTTCATGAATTCTCTAGCGATTACTAGATATGTGTTAGTCTAGTATATATAAGACGGTCACAAAGTGACGGGAACAATATGTATGTAATTGAACTGCGGAGGTAATGAGTAAGAATATTGTTGAGAAGTTCGTTGTGAGTTATAGCGTTTGTTATAGAGCGACTGTTGAAATTAAGTGTATCGTAAAGTTGTATTCGGAAAGAATAAACCAGTTTTATTTAAGAAAGGACTTTTGTCGCTAAAGTTTCGTTGGAACGAATTTACGGAAAATTAACTAACGAACGGAAACGTAACAATATTATATAACTTCAGCAGTAAAAGAAACTCGACCTGTAATCTGCGTGTGATCAGCGAGAACTACAGAGCTATCTAGCTCCTTATAAAGTGAATTGTACCTACTATGTCCACTCGAAATTAACCAGCTCATCGTGAACCCTCGATAAGATATCAAGGAAGTTCCAGACTAGAAAGTAGACTTTATATTGTTTGTAAGTTTGTAAAACTTTTGTATATAAACCATTGTTTGCAATAACTGTTATTGTAAATAGTATTAACGTTTGTATATTAAAATATATTTGTATTAAAAAGAAAACTGTGTGTATAAATCTTGTTGACAAATATCATAAATTGGAGATATATCAGCATATATTTAACAACCAAATTTAAATTATCATTTAACTCAGTTTCAGGCTATTTGAAATTCTAATACGTAACAAGTCATACCATTGTGGTAAGTACCCAATATCAAGGAAAAATCGCTGTTTGTCTGTAGTTGTATCTCCTCCTAAACGAGTTGACTGATCCAGACCAAACTTGGCATGCTAACTTAATAGTCCAAAACAAACCAAACTGATATTAAACTTATCTATATATATATATATATATATATAAATATTTATAGAATATCATGTATATCGTTAATGCAGGAGATACTGTAAATATTTGAGTTTGAACAAAACTCACATTACAGCAAAATTCTACAAGTCAAAGATTGCAAATAAAATTTTCAGCATTTTGGCTTGTTTCCAATACTAACCAAAATATACAGTAATAAAATATCCAGTTATAATACCGAGAATAAATATATTGCTGCTATTTAAGTTACCCGTTCTTTCTGATTCACACCATTTAACCAATTATCATCCACAAGGAAGGGTCAAAATATTTACTAAACAGGTTGTCTTATAGGGGTTAGATAGAGCATAAATGACTTGTCATTATGCATTCTTCTTTATTTAAGTTTGGAGTGCAGTTGTCTGCAAGATACGACTTTCTCATTAAATATTTCACCGCCATTGTATAGAGAAGTCAATTATATATATCAGAAGATTTAACTATATTTAGTGAGCATCCGTTCTAGGAGGATAAATAAGGCAAATATTTAGTGAGCAAGCTGTCTGTTAGATATATATATATATATATGACTGTTTCAGTTTAAGTTTAGTGCAAGCCTTATGATTTAGATAGCTTATATAACGGGTGTGTCATATTAATTTATTTTTAAAAACGATATTTTATGGTAAGTTTGGTTACATAACTGTTTGTGAATCATACATTGTGTAGTTTAATTGTTATGAATTAGCTATTGCTTACAATAATGAAACTATTGCGTCATGTTTCTAGAATTTTCTGAGTTTCTCTTGGATTTAATTGAGTATTATTCCATCAGAATATCTAGTACAAACAAAAGTACCCGTCCCCAGTGACGGGAAACGTTTCAGTTAATCTATCAATTTAAATTATTTCATGGACTTTTAAAATATTAATTGTGTTGCACTTTTGGTTTCACTCAGAGCCAAAGCTCAGAGCTACTTATATAGTCCACCATGAAAATAAATGTTGAGCATTTCAGTGATGCTAAGAGCTGCTCAACAATAACATATGGTAAATCTACATTTTTATTCGTTAAGTTACGTCATATTTTGAAATGTGGATGATATTGAGAGTAATTCCTAACAATTTAGTGAAGAATATACTGCTTGAAAAATAATATTTGACATCAACATTAATCATGCCTCTTCTCCTATGCTCAGTCAGACACCGCGGATCGCAATATATAGTATATTATTTTAAAACAATCAGCCTGTGTTGCTGTTTATTTATAGCAAAAATTTATCTCCAACTAGTCACAGACACTTACTGTAAATTATCTGGTTTGACAATGGCAAGCCAACCAGGATCTATAGTGGTAAACAGCAGTAGAAGAAGACGTAAACAACAGCAGCAAAGAGGCCTATATACACACAGCTGTAGAAGTGAAAAAAATATTGTAGAGATCACAACAACACTATATAACCATGTCGACTGACTTTGAGAAGTCGATAGAGATAGGCGAATAACTCGGGATCCTAGAGTTTTTAAACAACAAGAAGTCCTAGAGAGAGAGAAGAGTGTCAGTTGAAGAGAGAGGAGTAGTGGCAGAGAAGAGAGAAAAAGAGAAAGACTGCAAGAAGAACATGAGTGTGAAACACAAGCCTAAAAAGAGAAAGAAGAAGAAAGGGAGAGAGATGAGAGACAGGAAATAGAGAGAACAAAAGTACAAACTGGGATCACCAAATTCATCCAAATTTGATGAACAAAAAGATGACATGGATGTTTTCCTGGAGAGGTATGAAAGATTCACTCAAAGTCATAACTGGGACAAAGATGACTGGGCAGATTGTCTCACCCCCATTCTCATGGGAAAATGCCTATAAGTGAATGCAGGTATGACATCAGAAGATGTCATGGACTATGACAAGTGAAAAGTGGCCTTGCTGAAACACTATGAATTTACCGAGGAAGGCTTTTGTCAGAGGTTCAGAGAAGTCAAACCTGTAACTGGAGAAACTGTATTCCAAGTTGTGGCACGTCTACAGCGATATTTCAGAAGATGGACTGACATGGCCAAGTGTGAAGGTAGTTTTGAAGGACTGACAGATCTATTAATACATGAAAAGTTCATGATCACGTGTACACTGACATTTCCCTGTTCCTGAAAGACAGAAAACCGAAAAACATGGACGAGATAACCAAGCTGAAGGAACAGTATATGGAATCCCAGGAAGGGAGTATTACTGGAAAGTCCTAGAATAACAAGTTAAAGTCGAAACTAGGGGTGGCTGACAAGAAGAAAGATGCTACCAAAAACGACAAAAAGGAGAAGAGATACTACGCTTGTCATAAAATGGGAGCACATTGAGTGAGTGCTAATCTGTCACCAATAGGCAGCAACAGAAATCTCAACATAAGGCAGCTGGAGCTACCAACAAAGATGGTGCTAGTAAGAAACATGAAAATAGTGAATGTAATTATGGGTGCTGTTGCAAGAAGAAACAACATAAAGAAAACTTGTCATATTCACCACAAGAAGAAAATGCTATCACCAGGATTAAACAGTGCATGATTGATGGTCAGCTTAAGTTCGTGAAGTTCAACAGTGCCAGTGGTAATTGTAGCATGTGACAAACATTGAGAGGTGCCAACAAACCACAACATGCTAGTAGGTGAAAGATATGTTGGGGACAAGAAAGTGAAAGTCCCACGAGATACTAAGTGCAACAGTGCAGCAGTGAGAGCCAGTCTAGTACCTGATGACTAGATTATGGGCAAAGTACACCTGTGTGTGCTGGTTAATGGTACAGTGAATAAGTTTCTCATAACAAGAATAAAGGTGGATACACCATACTACGTGGGAGACCTTGAAGCCATGTGTATGAAGGCGCCCATCTATGACTTGGTGATTGGCAATATACGAGGCAGTAGAAGGTTGGAGGGCCAGACAGAAAAAAACTGATGAGGCATCTGCAGTTACCACAATAGTTCAAGAGAAGAAAGGCAAGCAGGATATCAAGCCTCTGCAAGTCTCAAATGGTGAATTCCCGAATGTATTTACAGGAAATGCTGGAAGCACAGAAGAAAGACCCTTCACTGCAGAAACTTTAGGACAGTGCTTGGGAGAAAGTCCAGCACAAAACCAAGGGGAAGAGACCTAGAGAACAGAGTACCAGAAGGGAGTGCTGTACCAGATCTATTGTCAGAGTTTTATTTGTGAATAGAGGCCGGAATTCCTTTACAGTGGGTATCTGTGACCTGTTGGTGATAAATTCGAACAATAAACAGACAATACACAATCCACTTGTTTTAAACTAATATATTCAAAACTAGTGAAACGTATATACAAATTTTTTATACTTTAGGGTATCACAGTTGTATCTAAAGCTTTAAATAATTCTTTTTCTTGTCAGAAGTCCACACAGGTTATTCAGTTACTTTAGAACTCAATTGACAAGACAAGTTACTTTTTTCTACACTGTTTCTTACTGCACAATCTGCGATAGATTCACTTACGTTACCCCATGGGTTAACACAGTTGTATCCATAACTTTAAGTAATGATCTCCTTTCTGTCAAGGTCCACACAGGCGGGTTATATTACTTTACAACAAGACAAATTATTCTCCTTATCTATGTTAAACTGTGAAATTCACTATAAAATATTGCCTGTTACAGCTAAATTAACAATCATGCAGTCTAACTTCATTTCACTAACTTAACTTTTCCGAATTCCTTTTTTACTTAACTTCTTTTGTTTGTTACCACAAAGCTTTAAATAATTGTATCTTTCTTTTGTTAAAAGTCCACACAGGCTGGTTCAGTTGCTTTAGAACCCAATTGGCAAGACAAGTTATTTTTTCCCTATCACTATTTTTACAATACAGCTGTGAAATACACTACAGAAATCACCGGTTAATCACTCACATGCCGGATAACTTTAAGTTTTCTTTAACCAATTAACTAACTAACTAACTGAAATTTACTTGACTTGCACTCGCTTGGTCACCTATATATACATGTATACCTTGTCCAACTGAGGCCTGGAACTTTCTACAAAATAGCAGATGCTATGATGTAAAATACTCACATAGCGAGAGAATCTTAGAGGTCTGAGAAAGATGACGCCAAAAATACTACAACAATTGAACTACACATATAACGTATGCCTCTTACCGAATTACATAACGAAACTTGTCATAACTATTTCTTTTAGAATAATTAACCTTTAACACTGTTGCTATGAAAACTAAATATTGATTAAATATTAAATCTCTAAATAAACTAAATAATAACTGTTAAGTTAAACATTCTTGTATATCCAACATCTATCAAGGCAGATCTACTAGGGAAGTTAAACAGATCATAGTACCGAGCTTATATGATGGAGCTGGCTCACTACTTGATTGTGGGAGGACACCTAGAAGAAAAGAATATGACAGACAGAATCACCAACAACTTCTATTAATTGGGAGTTATCGGAGATGTGACCAGATTCTGCAGGTCACGTAGCATCTGTCAAAGGGCAGTGCCTAGAGGGAAGGTGGCCAAGGTGCCACTGGGTGAGATGCCTCTCATAGAAGAGCCATTCAGCAGAGTACCCGTGGACTTGATCAGACCACTAGCACCTATATTTGACAAAGGCAACTAATGCATGCTGATAATAATCGACTATTTGACATGTTACCCAGAAGCCATAGCAATGCCAATGATAGAGAAAGAGAGAGAAGCAGAAGCCCTTCTGGAAGTGTTCTGCAGAGTAGGCTTTCCAAAAGAAGTCTTGAATAACAGAGGGACTCAGTTTATCGCAGAGCTGATGCAAGAGATGTGCAGACTCATCAGCACTAGGCATCTCTTTCCCATCCCATACAACCCTAGATGTAACGGAGTTTGTGAGAGACACAGTGGAATCTTAAAGAGCATGCTGAAGAAGATGTGCCAGTAAATACCTCAAGAATAGAATATGTACTTGCAGTCAGTATTATTTGCTTACTGAGAAGTTCTACAAGCAAGTACAAGATTTTTACCCCTCGAGTTACTGCACTGAAGAAGAGTACGAGACGAGATTCAGATATTGAAAGAATTGTGGATATGAGAACAAGAGTCAGAAGTGAGGAACATATACCAGTATGTGTTAAACCTCAGAAACTGACTGGAGGAGACATGTCAACTAACTCGAGAAAGTTTGTATATGGCTCAAGGTAGTCAGAGGGACTTCTATGACAAAAAAGGCCAAAGATCAACATTTTAGGGTCAGACAGACGTTCTTAGTTCTACTAGTCACAGACAACAACAAACTCACTCTGCAGTGGAAAGGACCTTGGAAGTGCAGGAAGTGTCAACAGAATGGAATTCAAGGTGAAACCAAGATCTACCCACTGATCTGTTGAAGCAGTGCTTCGAGAGACAAAAAGACCTAACTGGTACAGTGGTTGAGGCACACATAGACATTGCAGGCGTGGCTGTCATAGATGCAGAACCAGAAGATAGTGACTTTGTCATAGAAGATGAAGACCTATTAGATCTAAGACCACAGGGTGGAGATGAGACGTACAACGATGCCAACATCAACAAAGAACTGTCTAGCAAGCAGAAGAAAGAGCTACAAGACCTACTCTGCCAGTATGATGCAGATATAATCACAGATTGACCAGGCAAGAGAGATCTTGTGCAACATAAGATTGAGACTACGACCAGGAATCCAGTCAAGGCGAAGCTTTACCAGATGCCCTATGCAAGAAGTCGAGGCAATGTGAGAAGCCAGAATCATTGTGCCTTCAAATTCAGCCTATTATTCACCAGTGGTAATCATGAAGAAAAGGGATGATTCAAACTACTTCTGTATAGATTCCTGGAAGCTGAACTTCGTGACAAAACTCGACTCCGAATCTATGGGCAACCCAGAAGCTATCATGGTGAAACCAGACGAGGCCAAGTTCTTTACGAAGATCGATTCTGGTTGTTGGCAGATCATGATGGAGACAGAATCGAAAGAGAAGACAGCCTTTGTGACAGATGGATGCTATCAGATCAAGAGGATATTGTTTGGGTTAGTCAACTCAGCAGCAACATTCAACTGCATGATAAGGAAGATGTTGCACAAAACACTGACATGAGAATTGTGTGTATGACATTCTGACCCACACAGCCAGATGGGAAGACCACCTGAAAAAACTTAAAAGTTGTTTGGGTGAGTGAGGTCAGAAGGTCTGACCATCAGATAATATAAGTGCTATATTGACTATTCTGTGCTGGACGTTGTTGGACACAAGGTGGGTGATCGACAGAAAGCCATGGAAGAGGAGAAGCTAACCGACATACAAGATGCACCAGGCCCATTGACCAAGTAGCAAGTCAGATCCTTTGTAGGGTTAGTGGGATACTATGGGAAGTTCATTCCAAACTATACTGAAGTTGCTGCATCACTGATGGACCTAACAAAAACGCCCAACACAACAAGGTGAAGTGGGGACAACCACAGCAGATGATATTCTAGAAGTTGAAGAACAAGCTAGAAAGTGTACCAATCCTTAGAATGCCAAACTTCAACAAAGCATTCATCATTCAGGCTGATGCATCTATGTTGGAATTGGAGCAGTACTTCTGCATGAACACGAGGGTGGACTGTTTTACGTAATTTATGTAAGTAAGAAGCTGTTGAGTAATTATAAGAACTATTCTCTGATTAAATGAGAGTGCCTGACCATCATATTTGCCATCCAGAAATTCCAGAACTGCCTCTACGGGAAAGTGTTCATCATCCAGATGGACCATCAGCCCCTTGCATACATTCAGAGATGCAAAATTTACAGTGCAAAAATTATGAGGTGGGTGTTGTACCTCCAGAACTACCAATTCCACATTGAAACCATTAAGGGGACTGCAAATGTTGGTGTAGACTGTTCGAACAAACTTTGTGCATGAAGTGAAAACAGTCTTTGGATATGGTATAAACACATTGTAAATAGTTTTCTTGAAGAGGGCTTATTGTTAGATATACACGACTGTTTCAATTTAAATTTAATGTGAGTGTTGTGATTTAGATAGCTTATCTAGCACGAGTGTTAAATTTTATTATTTTCAGAAGCGATAGCTTATCTCAGGTTTGTTCACATAACTGTTGTTGAATCATACATTGTGTAGTTCATTAGTTATGAATTGGTGATTATTATATTATTGATTCATATTACTAATACCTTCCAAGTTTTCTCATTGTTTCTTTGATTACACAGGCCTGCGAATTTATAGTTCGTAAAAGTTGTTTTGGTTTTAATAACGAATTTATCATAATTCAGCTACACATATTTCGAAAATAATATTAATATTTTCTATCACATAAGGATTTTTTTACAAATCTGGAAGAAAAAAACTTTTACTTAGGTCAAATTATTATTTTTTTTACCACAGGGAACATTTTTTATTATTGTGTTTGTTAACAAAAATACAAACAAACTGAAAAAAGGGAAGATCATTGATGTCAAGCTATATGCATTTTTTATTCATTCTCATCTTTTTTTTGTGTGAAATCTACGTCTTTTAGTCTCAAAACTACGCGTTGTAGTCTTTCTTTTATGTATTGCATCTGGAACATCTCGTTTCAATGACAGCAGTAATCAGCCATCATGCTGATGTTCCACCTTCCCCGATATCTCCTTTCCATTTCTCTGATGTCTTGATGAAACCTTTCTCCTTGTTCTACACTGGTGGCACCGAGATTTTCAGGGAAATATTCAATATGTGAGTGTAAGAAATGAAGCTCATATTACAACCCAACTATATGAATTTATCTAGCATGTTATTTACATTATTTTTGTAATTTTATTTCTTTGCTTGTTGAACTTCACGTAAAGCTACTCGAGAGCTAACCGTATCTGACAGACTAGACTCTAGAGGGAAGGCAACTAGTTAACACCACCCTTCTCCAACTTTTAAATCACTTTTCTTTGACCGAGGCCTGGTGGTTAGGGCGCTCGATTCGCAAACTGCGGGCCGCGGGTTCGAATGTCCGTCACAGAACATTCTCACCCTTTCAGCCGGAGGGGCGTTATAAAGTGACAGTCAGTCCTACTATTCGTTGGTAAAAGAGTACACCAAGTGTTGGCAGTGGGTGGTGTTGACTAGTTGCCTTACCTCTAGTCTATCACTGCTAAATTAGCAGTTAGCCCTTCAGCAGCTTTGCGTGAAATTCAAACCAAACCAATCTTTGACCAAATAGTAGGATTTGACCGTCATCCTTATAACGCCGTAATGACCTCAAAGTTTGGAACGCATTATTTTGTGATAATGGTAACGGGGTGCGAAACTACGACTTCAGATCCACAGTCCTATATGCTAACCACTGGGCTACGCTCGGCCCAAGTGATCTAAGTTTTATGGAATATGGTTAGCAGAACGAAACAAGCCATCATTGTAGTTCTTGCATAACGCTGGTTTGAAATCAGGTGCTTTTATTAGTGTATGCTAAATTGCGACTGGAGTAGCCAACTCTTCATACATTGTAATCACATAGTGAGATTTGACCGTCACCTTTATGACGCACTCACAGTCCCATTCTGTGGGACGTCACTTGGTTTCGATAACGGGACACAAACCATGGATCCTCGGATAATAATCCTGCAGGCTAACCTCTAAGGTGCGCACGGTTTATCATCCTATAAATAACGTTTGTTTGTTTAATTTCATGCAAAGCTGCATGCTCGAGGGTTCGACTGACTGTATACGTGCTGGATCGTAATTTTAAAAGGGCACATAATACCACGTGCAACGGTGGAGGTACTATTACAAAATGTTTTTTATTTCAGTTATGATATGAATGTTTAATATCAGAAACATTGTTTGTCATGTGTTATAGCATAATATGAAATGATTTTGTTTGCTGTTGCTCTTGTATGAATAATACGGAAAATAACCCCTTTTATATGTTCATAAAAATTCGCAGCGTATCACACAAAAGAAGAAAGAAACTTAACAAATATCCGCAAAAAGTGGTCCTTTTAAAATATAAGTATGACTGTGATTTTCATGTCATGTACATTAGCATATGTGTAAAGTTAGGTGAAAATGCGATATTGATTTCTGCGTGTACTTTACGTCCACTTCAGGTTCTCCCACACGTGACCGTATTTCAACGTTGTGTAGATGACTACTCATCCGTTGCCATGACAGAGTTCATAAGGTATGTCTCATTATGAATTGAATTCTAAGAACCCATCAGTGAAAGCAAAGGAGAATATGTTATGATACGTCAATTATATATGCCAACGAAGCCGTTCGCTTAATACCAGGTATCATCAGGATACAACAGTTATAGCAGTGGTCGAGGTGCTGATGTATATATCATCAACTTTCATGAACAACGACTGTTTTGGTGTGAACCAGAATAACCATGTGAATTGTAATTATTATAAATGTTATTTAAGTTATTTACAAATCAGATCTTCAAGATAATAAGTAATAATACAAAACTATTTATTATACTCTATAATTTTAACTCCGATTATGTATATATAATAATAATTATTATTATTATAAGTTTTCTATGATTCCAAAGAGCTGGAGAATCAGCAAGCTACTCTTCTTTTATATTAAGAGTTCAAATTTATGCATTCAAAACTTACCCATAAATATAGATCAACAGGAAAGTTCTGTTCCATTAAGACATATAAGTAACAAGTAATGACACTCCAATGTTTCCATTGCTTACAACCTGGACCCAGTGGCACAGCGGTAAGTCTGCGGACTTACAACGCTATAAGCCTGGTTTCCATACCCGTAGTTGGCAGAGCACAGATAGCTGTGTAGCTTTGTGCTTACCTACACACAAAGCTTTCAACCAAGCCCTTCATACGTAAAAGCTTCGACCACCCTACTCGACGTTGTTGAAAAGAAACACATCTGAAAAATTGATTCAGATACGTCTTTTATTTATTTTGAGCCATTTAATACAGTATTAGCGAGATATATTATATGGACAGACATTGTAGTTGCATTAATGAAATATGTATTAATATGATCAAAACTGTAAAATACTCAACTGCATAATATGTGAGTTCCCAAATCATTCAAATAATAATATTTTTTAACGAATGTCACACTATTTGTACAACATAGGATTATTTAAATTATTTCAATCAAAATGAAACAAAAAAAAGTCGTAAGTGCACTATATATATATATATATATGGTACTAGCACTATTGCTGGAAACTGCACAAAGGAATAATTCAGCAGTTGGAATATCTTTCTTCCATAGATCTTTTGAATAAATCAAATAAACAAAGCCCTGATATCAGGATAAAGAAAACAACAACAATATGAGTCCTTGCTTTATAACTTATAATATATTGTCTAAACCTAAATCCACACACTGGTTTTCACTGAACAGAGATTGAATATTTGACATAAATATGCTATTTATCGGTTTTTAAAATATAGCCCCCAGTGGCACAGCGGTATGTCTGCGGACTTACAACACTAGAATCCGGGTTTCGATACCCGTGATGGTCAGAGCACAGATAGCCCATTGTGTAGCTTTGTGCTTAATTACAAACAAACGAACAATTTAAAATATAAACATGGATTGATGAACAAACATGGATTTTCAGAACAAGAGCTACTTGAACAAATGCATTTCACTTTATGTAGTAGAGAGTAATGAGGAAAGAGAGTATGTAACAGTTATAAATTGTGAACATTACTTCTAGTTTGAAAAAGAACAATACACAGGAGGAACGCAAGTCTGTCACGCGCTGTTGCTTTATTATAAATGAATGATGATAAGCCCTCACGGAAGTTTTCGATTTGTAGAATATGGATCTAAGTTCCTTAACTCGTCAGAGATTACTAAGAGATACACGCAACTGTATTTCATTCATTCTAACTCACAGGAACAGTTACGCTCCTACTTGCGAACCCAGAAGAAACAAAACAAAAACACTTCATGCACAATACAAATACTGTACGTTTTCAAATGTTAAATGAATTTGATTGAGCTATCGTGTTAGTAATAACATTGTTATGGCTAAAATTTTGATTTTAGGAAAACATGTTTGTTTATCCACAAATACCTACAATTAACTATCTGCGCTCTGTCCTCCGCGGGGAAGTGAATCTCGGATTTTAGCGTTGTAAATTCGTAAACTTTCCGTTGACCTGCCGGGGAACAAGGAAATCGTGATTCAGAGTGTTCTATGCATTAAGCGTGCTTTAAAATGTTATCTTATTGTATTAAGAATTTCTGAAAAATGTAGAAAATATATATCTGAAGAAAAATAAACCAGTCTTTCATTGTGGCCATTTTCAAACTGGAAATATATTTTTCTGTAATACATTGATTGCCTAACCTTTTTTACATTCGATTGGAAATCGTTGGTTGACATGCGTAGATAAAGGTTTGCTCGTAATTAATCATGTTACAAGTCCGTTCATTTATACAGCTAATGGGATCGCTGCAATTTTATTTTTTGTGTTGAAATAATGTATAATTATTTCCTCATTTAATAGCTCATAGAAGATTTTTTTTGTGAGCATCTCGCTGTTATGTGAGTAATATTTTGATATTTTTGTGGGTTATTTAGCTCAAACGGACAATTGGAGGATTCACGTGTTTTAACCGCGCAATTAAAAAAACATTAAATATTAAAATATAATAAATACTAAAAATACAATGTTATGAAAGTTTGGGTAAATATATCTCTCGTTGAATAACTCAGATATTTCCTTTTCAGACCTATGAAAAGATGGTTAATCTTTATACAAACCTAGAAAAGTTGAATTCCGACAAAATATATGTTTGAACGTAGCCTAGTAGTAGAGGCGTTACTAGGCGCTAGCACACGAGGCCCGTGCTCCGAATCCCCAGCTGGTGTCTTGAAAAATCAGAATAGAAAACCATGATCGATATTATACTGAAACGCCGAAAATTTTCCGCACCTATTGGTTCGAGCCTCGAATCTTTTAAGCACCTAGCGACGCCTCTGTCTAGTAGTTAGAGTACCGTGCTGTGTTAGAAAACCTTTTAGGTCTGAGATCGCGATATACCGTTGAACTTCAACAAGATAACATCAATAACACTTTAAGACAGCGTGTTATCTCTGATATCTTTGCACTTGAAGAGTTTAAAATGGTTTATGTTTTGGTTTGAATTTCGCGCACAGCTACACGAGGGCTATTCGCACTAGCTGTCCTTAATTTAGTAGTGAAAAACTAGAGGAAAGGCAGCTAGTCATTACCGTCCACCGCCAACTGTTGGGTTACTTTTTTACCAACGAATATTGGGATTGACCGTCATATTATAACGCCCCCACGGCTGAAAGGGCGAACATGATTGGTAGGACGGGGATTCGAACCCACGACCCTAATATTGCGAGAAAGTTTAAAAAAATTATAGTTTCTTTTGTGTAGTTCTAATTATTTTTGAGTGCCGTAAAACTATTTTCTGTAATTAATAAACTTATTGTTACAATAACCTAGTAGTCCATTTAGTTTTGCCGGATTTACAATCATGCATAGGAAACTTGTTTGGTATGGTTAGTTTTATACTCACTATAAATAGTTTGATTTGACGCTTTATTTCAAAGAAACGAAAACTGTCTTAGATAAGTAAGACATATATGAATAACAATATAGCTGGATTAAATGTTTGTATACACACATACAGTGGAGCAAATTGATTAGTAAAATGTTCTCTCTTTCTTTTCAAAATTTTGACTCGAAGTAAAAGCGCGGTTTCTTTATGTTCAAGATATTCATTATTGATTAGAAATCCAAAATAAAAAACCTGTAAACCACTTCAGCAAATTTGTTCACGCATATTTCTAGGAGCCTACTATCGTGAGTACGGTAGCACCTGTGTTCAGATGATGAGCTACTGTAGTAAAGTTAGCGGGAATTAAAGTTCAGAGGATCAATTCAAATGGTTGTGTTCAAAACGAAAGAAAGTGAGAGACACTGCAAATCTCCTCAGAATAATAACAATGGATTCCAACATGGACATGGTACTTTCTTGATGTTGTTGGGTTGTTAAATATTGAAGTTTGAATTATTTGGTTTAGCATGAAACTACACAGCTATAGTTTGAATCAAGAATAGAACATGGGAATGCTACTGAGTAGTTCAACACTCGCACAAAAGCTAGGCTTTATCGTTTTAGTAACTGGGTGCAAGGTGCGAATTTCACTAATTAAGTTTATTTATTCAAAACTATAATTTTCAAGTGCATTCTGTTCGTTTCTTTTATATCGCCAGAAATATAATAATTCATGGATAAGCATGTTGTTGTGTAACGTGATTCTTCGTCAAAATTTTCTTTTTATTTATTGAATTAATTCTTTATCTGGGTTTTCAGATATTTTATTATAGATGTGTGAAACGAACAAGTCTGTAAGAAACAAAATAAATAATTTTACTCATCTATATGAAATAAATAATCTTTTATTTTAATTGAAAATAAACAACGAAATTAAATTATATAGGATAATTGAAAAGGCAATTTATTAAAATGTATAAAGAATTTTATCACATACATTATCAAGAACATTCAAAATTTTAAAGAATATCTTACCAATATTGAATGTTGAGTTGATTGACGCATAGGTAATGATTATCTTTGAACTGTTGTCTTATGCAACCAAATTCACTGAGAAAAAAGGTTCAAATAGTAAAATACAGAAGGTTGAGTACACTACATTACAACGATTTTGAATATTAAAATAAACAACAAGGCCCATGACAACCACAGCCGATATTAAGCTACGGTGGAACGGAATGTATGAGAACTAATGTTGATATTGTTTTGCGTTTTGTAGCTAGTGTGATGCCACAGAAAATATTCGACATTTGATCTCTTTCTGAACGCACTTTATTCACACGCTCAAATCATAAAGACGTATTCAGACCGGAGAGTTAGAATTCTCAAGACGAAGACATCTCTTGTATTTAATAGCATTGGAAAACAAAGGAATATGGATCAACTTGAGGATTCAGGATCATCCAGAAAGAGTTTTGCAATAAGTCGTACCTTAGTTGTGGTAAGTCTTGAAACAGGTGAGAACCCACGAACACAAAACTTAGTAGTAACAGCCGTTCAGGCAAAGTACGTAACGTAACTAAGAAGAATTTCTGTTTGGAAACGAGGCCATTAGGTGCAGGGAAACAGAAATCCTATAGACTATATTATTCGTGGAAGAGAAACAAAGAGTAGTAATAGCCTAACGATAGAGTATTTTCCAATGAAAACTATGCTGCTGGGCTATTATGTCCGGACGTGACAACATGGATTGTAATGACGTGCTGAGACTCCAAGCTCGTTTTATAGCTTTCTAATTTTGTATAATAACCTGACAAACCTTGAAAACTATATTCTAAAAACGACAGACCTATCGTCTGTTAAAATTAAAGTACTGTTACGACAGCGGAGGTCACGTGACGCTAGTAACACGTCATGCACTTCTAGAACGTTCATGAAACCTCGAGAGGTTACTAGATTCGGTATTCTTGTACATATAGGACGGTCAAGACGTGACGGCATTAATGTGTAATTGAACTGCGGACAGAGAGAGAATATTGTTGAGTCGAGCACGTGAGACGTTCGTTGTGAATTATAGAGTTTGTTATAGCGCGACTGTTGAACTTAAGTGTATTGCAAAGTTGTATTCAGAAAGAATAAACCCGTTTTATTTAAGAAAGGACTTGTATCGGTAAAGTTTCTTCGGAAAGAATTTCTACGGAAAATTAACTAACGACCAGAGACGTAACAGTACGAAATTTCCCAAAATATCTTTGGTAGAAATTTTTTTTTCCTAGATAATTAAAGAAAATATTGATTTGCTAAATATAAATAACTACACTTTTTATTGGAGTAAATAAATTCTGAGTAAACTCAAATTGAACAATAATCTCTATTCTCTGTATACTAGTAATTCTATTTGGGCACATGACATTGTTTTGCAATCAGCTTTGCGAATTAAAGATATTTAATATTTTCTAAAATACAAGTTAAATGAACAGTCAACGGACTGTGTTTATAAACGAAGAGTAAGATTTTTCAAATACGTTTTAAAGAAATGACTAGGCAGATATTTTAATAAATTAAATTTCACTAATCAGTAAACCACAATACAAAACTCGGCCAAGCAGGCCTCAACTTCAGAGATGAATTGGATGCATAAGACTGATAGAATAGATAAAGTCAGTAATATGCCATATTCACATTATTATTGTTGCAAAAAAGAAGTCCAACCTGATATTCGGCAGAGGCAGTGCTATTTCTAGGATTATAAAAACGGGAAGGAGTGGCAAACAGATGGGATTGGAGAAGAGAGAAGGCAACGCACTTTTTTTAGAAGGATAAGTGGATGGAAATCTATGAAAGATAAATTAATAAACTCCAAGGGTTAACCATAAATTGGATAATGTTTTGTTGGATGAGTTTTCTTTCTGTATGGTTGCCAAGTAATTGAAGACATTATTCTCTGGGATTGCAGCTTTTTAATGAAGGGTTTAGGGGAGGACAACTTTCAGGATTGGCGCCCACCGCCCCATGGCTCGCCACTGGGCATAGGTCCTAATAATGTGGTCAAAATAGTTCGTATATTATCCTAGTGAAAAGATAGCCAAATGACGGCACAGTCCTCTGGGATAAAATCCATCCGTTAAGACATTCTTAATCGGTCAGATTTCAACAGAAGCCGAAAGTTGATAGATACGAAGATAAAGTTTAACAAACATGAATACTTAACCTTGTCTCACTAATGGCACACTATTCAGCTAACAATTGTATTTGTCATAAGGCAATAGTATCGAGCGTATTGTATTTTTAAGCACCGTATTCTTTATTGAATCTCTTAAGGTTTTTTCCGAGAAAAGTGTGTATAATAGCATTTCAACCACGCCATGTCCACTGACGACAACGCGTTTCGCTCAAAACTATATACCAGAAGGCTATGGTCGGAATGTTATTTATATAGGCCATTTATTAAAATAATTGTATTATGAAATATATAAATTATTATAATCACGTATTGCCGGCTTAGATAAAAAGACGTTCACACCATAATAATAATTGTCGCTCAGGTTACGTTTTTCCATCTGTCTTCAAACTTTAATCAATAGCGTTTCGCCTTTAAAAGAAACTAGGCCTAAAGTAGAAATGAGTGTGTTTCTTGTGGCTATTTGAACAGTTGTATTTTATTGTAAGCAAGTCTAATCTGTATGTAGTGTAAGTTAAATTTCCAGTTGGGTCCAATACAGTTTTACAAATTACCATTTGCAAACCCGACAGTGTATCACAATTTGTTCTATAGGCCTAACGTTAGCAGCAAAACAGCTATTGAAGATGTAAGCTTCAAAGAAAACATTTATTCGTTACGTTTTTTAAGCCTGACAAAGAAAGAGCATACGTCTAAAATTTAGCAAATAAGTGATTTTTTTATGTAGATTTGTGTTGTTAATCTTCTTCAACAAACCATTTAATATTTTCTACGTCTTGCGGCTTTGTTTCATTAATGTTTGCAGTAACAATCGATTTTGTTAATGTTAACTGACCTGCATTGATCACCGACAGGGACATAACTAACTATGCTACAAACAAATAAAATAAAATAGTTTATAATAAAGCATTTTTGTCTAAATATAAAACTTTTGAGTTCATGTTTTTGTGCTGTCACTGATGTAAAATTATGTATAAATAAAAAAAAGGAAATGCCACGAAACACACATTTCTTACATAAGTCTGAGCTGAGCCCCACGTGCCTGTAAACATCAATGGCAGCACTGCAGGTATGCGAAAACGCTAAGCATGATGGTAAAGGTAACTAAACGTTATGACTACAAGGGCTGCTGGAATTACGTTCCACTAGTGAGACCAGGTTGGAATATTCTCAAAACAACCATGCAAGTACTTAAATTGAATAAAACTGTTAACTCATAGTATAACGGGGAAGCTGGTGACCAGAATGCAAGGAACAACATTAAATATCTTTAATCTAATAACTACCAAACTTACTTCTGCAAAACAACACTCAGGGTAGATTAAAGTCTCTAACGTAGGAATTAGCTGAAGTTTATAGGGTTAGAAATCGATTAAATGAACAATCTGTTTTTACTTTGGAAGAAACACTGTTTAGGACATTTTCTTGAACTAGCAGAAAGTTAATAATAATTAAAGCCCCTTAATTGGATTGTGTACGGAGACAGTTGTTTTTTTATTAGCTATGGTGGAAAGTAAGTATTTATTTTGACAGTAGAAATAAGGAGGTTGCAAGAAACAAAATATAAGATCTAGTATTTAGATAATTGTGAATTTCTTTTTTATAATTACTGTTCAAGATGAGCAGTATGTAATGAGAGTTAAGTTAGAATTCAATGAAAGTTGTTGCTCCCATGCATATCTGAAGCCAGTCATTTTAGTCTTTTTTTTGTTAGTTGTGCACATAAGTATATGCTTATATGCTATTACAAGCTATTAATACATTTCTTTTAGAGCCAGGAAAGTTTTGGGGGTTATTAAGATTTAAAATTCTTGCATAATATCACGTTTAAACATAACTATTATTAAAATTATTTACTGTTTGTTTTTCAAAATTTCGCTCATACGCTACACAAGGATTAGCTGCGCATTGTCTTCCTTAATTTTGACCTGGAAGACTAGAGGGAAGACAACTAGTCAATAACACCTACCGCTAACTCGTGGACTCCTCTAATCGAATAGTGGGATTGACTGCCTTTCTTATAACGCATCCACAGCCCCAAAGAGCAGAGCAAAATTTTATGTCAGTAGAATGCGAATCACTAACCCTCGTATCCACACTCGGGGTAAGCCAGCTATCAGAACACGCTAGGTTCAAATAATATAAAAAAGTCATTTGCTTTGAGCAAACTATTAAATATTTTACTTGTAGTACTCAAGTTAATTTTCGTAAGGCTTTCGATGTTATTATTTTACGATGCTCAATTAGACAAACCATTCCAAGAGATCATTTGCGTCCTCTGGAGTGGGGTGCGCCCCACACTTTGGGAAATGCTAGCTTACAGTAAACCTACTTCCAAGTCCCTTCTATATATATTAACATTAATATACATGTATCTACTAAAGTAAAAGATATATATCAGTGTTATTTCACAACAATCTTATTTACTAAAAACAATGGTTCACAAATGTTCCTTTTTCGCTTGACAATAATTACGAGGGTTTTAACTGACAGGTATAGCTTTATTGCCAAAATGACGCATAAAGCTGTTAATATATATATATATATATATTATCTACGCCATAAATATTGATAACTGGCAAGTTAGTGCATTCCAATCTTTATCGATATTTGTTTTATTAAATTGTATACACCTAACTAGAACAGCATCTTAAATTAGTTACATCATTTACTCTGTAATTGTTTAGTTCTGATAATCGAGTAAGCTTGATCTCATCAGAAGTGTTGATAATATGTATAACTGGTTTCAACTACGTCATATATATATATGCACTTCATACATACAACCTCATTTATCTATGTCATACGGCTATTTATTTACGTTATATGTACAGACTTTCTATCTACGCCATATATACATTTTCATATAAACAGTCGTTTTTATCTACATCGTATGTACAGTATTTGTTCACCTACATTATATATATATATATATAT
>NW_013666409.1:365459-368582 GCF_000517525.1 Limulus polyphemus
ACTATATTTATAGGCGTGAGGAGAGTTTCTCGAAATTTCAGCTTACGCAACAATATTTACGATACACCACTGTTTAATACACACATATATTGTTGATTTTTACACTCGAGAATTTTCTACAATTTTAGTGAATAGGCGGAAATTTCACAGTATAGATTTAACAGTTATAAGTATTTATAAGTTATGTATATTTCTAAACATAAACTTAGCTTAAACAAACATCGATATTAAAATAGATATATCATAGTAAATCCGTCACACTTTTTATTCACGTAATATACATAATATTTATTTACGTCAAATATACATCTTTTATCTATGTCATATGTACAAGCTTCTTTATAGACATCACATATACAACCTTTTATTTACGTCGTCATATATACAGCCATCTTTAAATAAATTATATATTTAGCCTTATTTTTCGATGTCATACATGTAGTCTTTATCGGTACCATCTATACAGCGGTTTTCATTAATTCTAATTGATATATTACATCTTATAAAAACAATATCGGCACTAACAAAAAATGTAGATAGTGAAACATAACTATATATTTAAGTTTTATTTAATACAAACTGTTTTTTTTTATCATATACTGAATACACTGTATACGTAGGTGTAACTATGCCGAACGCATGTCAAAGATCGAGACACACTGCAGGACACACCGTGTGTTATTAACAGGAGTGATAGTTTAGCGATTTTCTGTATCTCGGTCTGTGGTAATCCAAACTATCACGTACTTTCAGTGGATGTGCTCTACTGGACTCTTACTTCACATACCATTTTCAAGGCAATCCATTAAGAAATACCTGAGATATAACATCTCCAGTTTTGATTGAGTTTCTTCCTAATATTTTTTCTTTATACCAAAGGTACATAACATTTATTTGATATCAAAGCATACTAAACTTTTATTTTATTTTTTCAAATTTGGTACACTGATAGATATTTTCAACATACAATTAGGAGTCTCATTTGGTGTAAATATAAGCCACATGTGCAAAGTTATTCAATAAAAATTGCTCAAATTTGAGGAAAAGATTTGTGCACGGCTATGCAAAAAGTCACGTGATCTACTGGTCTAACATTTTTTATTACAGCTTCACCGAAGAGTAAAAGTGGACGGTTTTTAGTTTCTTTTCATTCGGATTAAAGACGGCTGACTCGGAGCAGCAAAACAATAAGGTGAAAGGACGTGCAGATACATAAGTATTGGTTAGGCCAAGCAAACTAGATTAGCAGTTTCTTGTTCAAGTTTTCAAAAGAATCATACGGGTGGACGGTTATTATTAATTGTCAACTTTTCTGCACAAATTTACTTAATTTTATGAAATTATCCTCATTAAAGAGCGTTTAACGTCACGTGATATTAGCTTAAGCAATTAGCATAAAAATGATTCTTGATACAGCTGTACCGATTGCATGGGGGGGGGGGATAATAAGAAACTGTTAAGATAAATTCCCTGGCGTTACTATAAAGGTTTGTTTGTATTTAAGCCCAAAGCTGCACAATGGACTATCGGTGTTCTCCTCACAACAGGTATCGAAACCTGGTTTCTAGTATTGTAAGTCCGCAGACATACCGCTGCACCACTGGGAGGCTGCTATAAAGAACAAAAACTAACACTATATATTTTAAAGAATCTTGTTGGTTCTGTAAAGTATAGGTATGTTTCGAATAATAGGGTTGCGATCCTGAAGCTAATGTTGGTTACTATCGAGTGTCACTTTCTTACTTGTTGTGGTTTGTTGGTGTGTATTGACAAAAAGTCATAGTATTTTATCAAAAACACCTTAGATGTGAAAAAAAAGGTGCGACCAAAAAAGGAGTGAGTGTGCGACTTAAAGGAATGAAATCAAAATTGGCGGCCAAATTTGTAGCCTCACTTATACCATTGATAAGGATTTCAGGTCGTGTATTTTGTTTTACTACTCATCATGCCCCAAACTGAACAAATTGGCTGACTAATGAATGAATATATGTTCTAAAATTCTTCAATGCTTTAAGTGTAGCTGCTAGTTTGATCGCTAATTCTGATTTCGTTCCTTTAAGTCGTACACTCAATCATTTTTTGGCCACAACTTTTTTTCACATCTATGGTGTTTTTGATTAGATTGTGGTAGCATAAGCCAACATAAGTTGTTTCGCTTATGAAACATAATGATTCACGAGGGCTATAGCTAGCAAAAATATGTTATATACACACACATATGTGTTTTTGGTGTGAGAAGCAGAACTCTTATTTTCCAACGGGGGGTGTCCTTCGAGCCTTTACTCCCCCACAGCCTACGCCGTTGGAAATGTAGAATCTTAGTTAAACCTTGGAAAGTTTACTTTAAAATGCGCGTATTAAAGCTACTTATCACTGAAATTAACGCAATGTTCTAGTAAATGCTTTCTTCATTCTTTCCTCAAAATATAGTTTTCAGGTTTTTCTATCCAGGTTTATCTATATAATTTTAATTTCCTTTAATTTTTGCACTGGTTTATAGTGACATACTTGTCAATAATATACCAGGTCTATCATGTTAACACTTGTCAATAGTATAACAGGTCTATCGTTGCAGCACTTGTAAATAATATACCTGGTCTACCATGTTAACACTTGTCAATAGTATAACAGGTCTATCGTTGGAACACTTATTAATAATATACTAGGCCTATCGCCGGGACACTTGTCATTAGCATAACGGGTCTATCGTTGGGACACTTGTTGATAATATACCAGATAAATCGTTGGGACATTTGTCAATAATATACCAGGTCTAGCGTTGGAATACTTGTCAATAACATACCAGGTCTATCCTTGGGACATTCGTCAATAATATACCCGGTACATCGTTGGAATACTTGTCAATACTTATCAGCCTGTCTTTAGATTGAACACCATTCAATAATATACCAGGTTTATCGTTGGAATATTTGTCAATAACATACCAGGTCTATCGTTGGGACATTTGTTAATAACATACCAGGTCTATCGTTGGGACATTTGTTAATAACATACCAGGTCTATCGTTGGGACATTTGCCAATACTATACCAGGTTTATCGTTGGAATACTTGTCAATACTTATTGGTAGTATATCAGCCTGTCTTTCGATTGAACACTATTC